>NC_091825.1:114261933-114416933 GCF_038994185.2 Dermacentor albipictus | reverse complement strand
GCTCGGTGCAAGCTGTGGACAAACAAGGAAAGGATTAAGCGGCAGCTTCCTCGCTGACGCACCCTCGTCGTCGCGTGACAGATAACCACGGTCGACTCTGTTCGTTGGCGCCTGGTCCACTGTGGAGTGCCTGTTCGGCTTGTTTTACGAGCCCCATAAGTACGGATTAGCGGAGTGACTGCGACCAGCGAGGCATCTCGGTATGTAATATGTACATTTCTTTTCTTTTTTCTCCTCCCACCTATAATACGAACGTAATGTTGAATTTAAAAACATGTTTTTTTTTCTTTTTGGAAGGGAGGGTGGGGGGGCGGGGGGATTTTCGCGCCAAAATCGCAATCTGATTATGCGACACGCAGTAGTAGGGGACCGTAGACCGGTATCGAACCCCGTGACCTCGAGCTCAGCAGCGCAAGGCCTTGGAGTTGTCACGGCAGGTTACGCTTAGAACTCAAGACAGTGCAAGTTTTCAGACTCTTTGAGCAGAACTCACGCTTGCTCTGCACCTAAAATGCCCGATCCGATTCTTTCCCCTCAACGGGCGCTCTCAGGTTGTCAAAAATTGCCCCTCGATCGTCTCTCTACTACGACGTCCCTCATAACAATTTTTTTAAAACATTTTGTGTGTTACAGATAAATTAGGATATGCTATTAGAACTGTCGAAACACGCAAAGCCGCTAGTTCACGTAGCTATTAGAGCTCTGAATATATCATTTTCCAAATGAATATCATTGCCAGGGCCCGTATTTTATAAGGATTCTTGCGGCTCTTTTCATTTCTTGCCTTTTGGCCTGGCGATTGGTCGAAGCTGGCGATATATCTGCTATGCGGCTTCGTGCAACTCACTTACAAAGTGCTATACAAGACGTAAAATGAAAAAAAGAACATTGTTATAAAATATTGGAGCAGGTGTCCATCACCGAAACAAATATCTGCGCGGCTACGCTTTGTCCGCCATGTTGTAGCGTTTATACGGTTGGGTAATGTATCCGTCATTTTCTACAGGCACCGCGGTTAACTAAACTTTGAGAATCTGCCAACGACACGGCTATCCGTTATGGCGTGTCAGCGAAAAAAAGCCTATCGCATGTAACAACACGGTGGCTAGCTGAACCGCGTTCGCAGCTCGATGGCGTTCCACAGCTGACCCGTGCCGTGCTTGTCAACGTCATCCGCGCTGCTTCTTTGTTTTCTTTGTTTCTTTTTCTGCCCGCGGGCGTGACGTATTCGCGATTCGCGTTTCGCGCGACGACACGCTCAGTGGATCGCGCTTCCTTCCACGCATATCCACACTTCCCGACACGGCAGTGCGCCGCGGCACCCACCAAACTCGGCCGTCCTTTCGCCTCGCTGCAGGCCCCCCGAGTCAATCGAAGCGAACGCCATGGGCTCCCTCATCGTCGACTCCATCCTGACGCCGTTCAGCTGGTACAGCCTGCTGCCCATCGTCGGTTTCGCGGCCTTCCTCTTCCTGGTGGCCGCGTACCAGAGGACCCAGTTCTACTGGATCACCGACAAGGCCGGAGACGTGGCGCAGTGCGTGGCCGCGCGCTTGCGCAAGAAGCCCAGGCGTAGCCCGGAGTCCCACGTGCCGTGGTTCATCGCGGGCGGCGCCTCTCCCGCTTCGCCGGGCATCGGGATGACCACCTTCCAGATGCACCACGCCTCGGCCGCCGCGTACGCCCCTGAGGCGGTCGGCGCCGCGGCGTCTTCGAGCGGTGCGCCCCCCGCTGTGCTCAACAGCGGCACCTCTGGCCAGGTGGACACCGCATCTCGGGCGATGCCGATTCACGCGCACGGCAGCGGTCACCTGCCCACCTTGCCCGCGGTGCCAGTCCTCATCAAGGTCACCGACCTGAGCGAATGGCGTATATGAGCGTGAACGTGAGCGTGTCAGTTATGTGAATGTGAACCGTATGTTTTCTCGGGGCTGTTCGTTTGTAACTGTTCGTTGCGAGGATCCTTCCATTGCAAGAGGATGCTTCCGCGGTTCCGTCCTCAAGGTCATCGACGTCGGCGCGGTTCTTTTTCTTTCCCTCAGAAGGGGCTGAGCTGCTCAGTTGCAATAATTGCTAACGGAAACAGTGGTGCGACGCCAGGCAACGCGGTTCTTTTGCGAGACTTTGTCGAACAGTGTCCCACAGCCTTTAGAGCATCGATGATCTCTCTGTATGTACGTGTGCGTGCGAACAGATGTGTTCGTAAAGCGGAATTTCCAATGTGTGCTTCTTAATTTGTTAAATCGTTCAATTCTGACCTGGCCTTCTCTAGAACAGTGCTTGAGTGAAACCTTGCATGTCGGTTGATATTTAATTTCTTTTTTTCTAAATTTGGGTGCTCGCTGATGCCACCTGAACAAACTTCGTTTGTGATGTTTGAGTTCGAACGCGTGGTCGCATGCTACGATTCCGTTTGTGTACTAATCGGAAATGGATCTGCAACCCTGACGGCCACTTAGCATTTTGTGGCAGGTTTCTATTCCGACATTGCTGTGACCGCGGCTGCAGTAGTAATCGATTGCCGCTGCTGGCCCCGCCGACAAAGTTCCCGTGTGTCTCTTTTTTTTTATCCCGCCCCTTTGCACTGCGATGAATTTAGTGTCATTTTAGTTCGCGCCCGAAAGCAACGAACAACTTTCATGAAGACGACGAAATGATGAGCGCTCTGATGCATTATTTTAATAAAATCTTTTATGTTTCTTGATCTAACTTTTCTTTTTCACTATGGGCTATTCTTCAAGAAGGCGTGGAATCTTCTCCCTGTAAGGAAAGGACACTGACATGTAGTTATGATTGTTAGAGTGTAAAATAAAGTTAGGGTGTTACACAACGTGTCATAGCAACACACGAGCTTATAATTAGACGCCACGCTTTGTAAGGTACTCCGGATTAACGTTGACCAGCTGGGTTGCTTTACAGTGCGCCTAAATATAAGTAGGCTACACGAGCGCTTTTGCATACCACTCCCGCCGGAATACGGACGCCGCGATGAAAAATCGCACGCCGCGTTTGTTCACGAGATATGGCGCTTTCCCGATGAGTAAGAGGTCGTGGGTACGGTTCTCCGTCATTTCATTTCGCCGGAGGCGTAATAATAATAAAAAGACTCTCTTGTATGCCTAGATGTAGGTGCACGTCGAAAAAAACCATGTGGTGGAAGCAGATTGTTGGTTTGAGTTAGTAGTTCGTATTAAAACAAAACAAACAACAACAACAACAACAAAAAAAAAAAAAACCGGCGCGAACTGAACGGGGACATAGAACACAAGACGATTGCAGCCAACTTCCAAGCGGTGATCTTATTCAGAACGAGAGAGAGAGAGAGATTTTTAGGAACAGGCAAGTCGCGTGTTCCCAGCGAGCATGCTACAAGCAGAACTACAAGAAAGCAAGGGGACGAATGCTCTGCGATGAAGCTGATTTTGGGCAGACAAATAAAATAACATGCGCGGAGAGTTGCCCAGAAAAAAAGAAAGCAGTTTGTTATCGAGTACCTTATCTAGTTTGCGCCGTAAATTTCATTTGATAACAGTGTGGCCAAAGTTAATCCGGAGACCTACGCTTCGGCGTCTCTCGTAGCCTTAGTGTTGCGATGGGGTACTGATAACCTCGTGAAGTCAATCGTGGTGTCATAGTATCAATCCAGACGCCAATGCAGTCGTGGTTAGACTGCCACAAATGCCATAGATTTATTTCTTTGTATGTTGAACGAAGCTCGAATGATGTGTATTCGATGGACGCTTATAGCTATAGAGGGGGCCAGAATATTGGTATCGCAAAGGAGAAGGCAAAACACAGAACGAAGGGAGCATTAGATTCCATGCTATAAACTCAACTTAGGGAGTAAACTCCTTAAATATCTGGTATCGTTTGCCACCAGCATGTGTACTCTCACGAATGCTCACTGAAATTTCAGCCCCGTTCTTTACCTGTGGGTCTGTTAGGAGCTGGCCGTTGACCTGGTGATCTCCGTTTGAAGAGGTGCTCTGAATCCGCCCTTCACAAACAGAAAACCGAGCAATTTCAGAAAAACAAGAAATAACAAAAAGAAAACGCTCTTCTGCAGTAAATAAAAAGAAAGTTGGAATGTTCTTCTTAAACTGCGTATGATTTGGAGCTTTGTTGTTCCATGTTAACAGTGTGTGCGTTCTATGTTAAGCCGAAAAAAAAAATATGACACTTAAGTGGCCCGCGATAGGACCAGTGTTATATCGCCACACGCGACCCTGTAGAATGCTAACTCGCCGATGTTGGAAACGCTGGCTTTTCCCACTTTTCAGCCGTAGTGTGGCACGATAAATAGTTATCTCTTCGAAATATCTCCTTCAGAAGTCGCTCCTTTGTCAAAGAAAAACATAAAACAAATTCCTTGCAAGTGATACTGGCGATACTGTAGTGCATACCATATGTGTTATCAGTAGCAAGCCAGCACAAATAAGGTGATTTCGGGTTTGCAGCTTTCTACGAATAGCTACTTATGCGGTTTTTTCCCCAAAGTTTGTCACTTGTCGCTGTTTTTCTTTGTGTGTGTGTGTGTGCGATAACATTTGTTCGCGCATCCAAGCACAATTTCACGGATCTGGCTAACCGTCTCAGAGCTGTACCAACACACAGCGAGAAATAAAAATGCCTTTGGTTCGAACGAAGAATACCACGGTTGCGATAAGGGCTCTTTAACATCACTCCGCAACCACGTTCCTCAGAATGTGGTTCCTCAGAAAACATATATGGAAGACATATAGCCTGTCACCTAGTACACAAGAGGTGACGTCATGTTAACACAATAATGCCCAAACACAGCTGCACGAGAAGAAATGGAAGTCTTGATTTATTTATCATTTATTTATTAGGTACCTGCATCGCCATTTGATATTCATTAAAGCAGGTAAAATAATCTCGTCAATTAGTATGTTCACCTTCATTTCTGGTCATGGGAAGTACATCTGTACAAAAAATAAAAAAATAGAAGAAGAATGTTATTTCAGCAATGTATTTGTTGTCTGTCAGGATATTTACGACTACGTTTTCTTCTGTTAAATGAAGGTGCTATTCCTCGAAAAAAAAAAAAAGGCAGGCCTTAAAGCATCCAAAAAAATATAATAGCTGTCTAAAGCCAATTTTGGTTTCCATTTGTCGACTACTGTGCCGTGACGTCATGACGCAGAATGTGGTCACGTGGGAGAAAAACAATGCGACGTTTTCACACTTGCTCCGGTTCGCTCGGTAATCAAACGAATTCTGCAACGATTTCGTGCTTATCAGCGTTCGAGCTTTCTTTAGCTCTTTATTGCTCGGACAGTTCCACACCAAGGAAAATTATAACGACTTGATCATTTCTATTTCTAGCCACGGAGAGCACACTTGTACAAAAAGCAACGAAAAATGCGAGGTAAAATTTAATTAGTATAGTAAATGGTCAGTAATTCGTTTCAGCAGAACTATATATAATGGAAAACTCGCTCCAACGTATCAAACATGCTATAGGATAGGCGCTTAAGTTAGAATTTTCAGGCGTTGAATTCAGCGTAGCATGCGTGACTCGTCGCGCATTAATGGTTTAAGAAACTTCTCGCACCGTCAAAATTTTCAATCTGGAGGCAATTTTCGCATTTATGGAGCAATATTACTTTTTTCTTTTTGAAGAAGATCAGTTTCCCAAGTCGCAAAGCCGTTCGAAGCCAGGACGAAATTTAGGCGAATCCATGTGCTGAGCACCGTTCCCACGCTGGCTGATGCGCAACACCTTCCTCTCCTGTAGACAATGGCGCCAAAGTTCCTTCTAAAGAACTGCGTTGCTCGACGCTCACCGCGTCCGATGCGGGGCGCGTAGTCTCTGCGCCGTAGCAAAGCCACCTAGAAACAGTCTCTGTAGCACGCCGCACCCTTCGCTTCTCATTCCAACGAGCAGCTCTGTCTCCAGGAGGCATTTCACCTCGTGAGTGTCTAGCAGAGGCAAGCGCAGCTGCTTATATTGGCGGCGAGGAGTTACGGAGTCGCCATCTATCGGAAGCGCCTCGCTGGCGTAGTATGAGGGATCACGTGGCGCGCTCCTCGTAGGTTTTGCTGTCAGCTCTCACTGAAAACACCACGCGCGAGCTCTCCCGGACATTTCTGTAAGTACTTTCGAAACGAGAGAAGTTTCTTACTGTCTAAATAATAATCTTGTGCAAACTGAAAGCACACAATCGTTTACAGGCGCTATCTCTTTACCGAATACGTACAGTGAACGCCACTGCGCGCGGTCGCCGCGATGGAGTCTCCCGAACCGGCTTCTTGCGTGAAAGGTAGGTAATCGCTGAGAGCAAACTATCTGAAATATGTTCTTATAGTGTTTGTATAACTAAATGGAGCGTAATAGAATGAAGCCTCAATGCAGCGATCGCGCAGATTCGCAACGACCGACTGCGCGTCTGCATGCTTGTCCGCACACTGTTTCGCTTTCTCCGCGCGCGCGTTTTCGCACCGTGCCATGAGCTTTAGGTCGCAGAATATGAGCATTTGACAGTATACAAGCAACCATTGTTGCGTGGGCGCTATCAGAGCTGTTCAAAAATAATTTCATTGTAGAGACTTCGACGCCTACGGGCACTGTGATATGCCGTCGCGATGATTCAATCTTTTTTTTTCTTCTAAATTCTTTGACCTTTCAATACTATTTCTCGAGTTGCGTCGCACTGTATGTTTATCGGCGTTCTCAGCGTGCGATTCCCCGCTGCTCCTTTTTTGTAATCCAGTGCATTAATTCATAACACAAACATGACCATATGCCATGCTTTTTTTAAATGTGCTTCTTACCGCTGCCTTTCCCCTCCACTGAACTTGCCAGTTTCTATAGCATCGACAAGTTCATAGACCAAACCGTCATGACATTAGTCGGGCAGCGGACTCGGGCGAGCGTCTCAGTGCGCGTTTTCAGAACATCGCAGATCGGGCGCCGTAGCAGAAATCTTCCTCGCGTCTGTGCTTGCTGCATACCCGAGTTGTAGCCGATGACTGTTTGCCGGTTTTATGTTTCGCGAGCCAAGCTTCACACAGCTTCTTGTCCTGCGGCTACGTGTGAATAAGGCTGACACCGGCCTCCGTTACGTGCGTCCGGCCCTGCGGCACCGAGCAGTAGCCTACAATGTTGCGGGCCTTCAAAGGCAGCCACTACCTATTGTAGTGCTTTCAAGCGTTGTAAAGGAGACACTCGAAGCGGGAAAATCTGGCCACTAAATGAGGACCGCAGCGTAAGAGGGAATTTAAACTCTCGTTTTCAGCTCGCTTCGGCGCGCCCGAAGCAGCCGACGCGGCCGCTATGTCCACGTGATCCCTCCTAGCACGTCACGCCGACGGTGGCGCCAGCTTTTCCAGTGGTGGAGCTCGAGGCCAATACCGCCGCGACGTCGCGAGCGACGGCGCGAGTTGGAGCCCCGTTTCACCTATGTCATGACGTCATGGTGTCACGTGGTATTGAAGGCGACACCGCCGCGCCTGAGGAGCTGGGTTGAGCTCTCGTAATATGCTTCGCATAAAAAAATTTTGCAAGAAAGATGCAAGTGCAAACGTAAAAGCGGTGTGAGGCTTTCACCCACCGTTCGCGAACGTTTCCATATGGTGGCGTTTGATGTAGTTGGCCGCGAACTGGTCGGCGCGGACGATGATGAAGCGCCTGCCGACGGCCTCGATCACGTTGCCCACTCGGAAATCCGAGATCTCGTAGTACCGCGGCTCGGCCGCTGGCGGATGCGGCGGGAACCCGTCCAGCGGGGCCGGTTTCCGGAGCCTCATGCGACGCAGGAACTTTCCGGCCGGAACGCCGGAGTTGGGCAGCGGCCGCTCCAGGATGGACACCGTGTCGTCCGAGGGGTAGAAGCAGATCACGAAGCTGCGCTCCCTGTCCAGGGGAAGCGTGCTGTCCTGCGTGCGAGGAAGGTCAGACAGTTGCGGCTAAGCTCGTGCTGCACCTGTGCATGGCGCACAGGCAGGCTTGAATGTTTGTAAACAAACACGCACAGTTCGAACGGAAAGAAAGTAAAAGAAAGGTACACGGGAAGTACGCGAAATAAACGGCATGCACGTGGAAAGAATGGGAGGCGCTGCTGTAGCTAGCCCGGCCCTGAAAGATCAGCTACGTGTGATCCAATGAGCTGAACCGATGGCCCGTGTCAGTGGGGCCTTGGAATAGGGGCACTACGCTGCCGGAGAAACTAGGTTCTCCCCCCCCCCCCCCCCGTTTCCTCTGGGGACCTGGGGTAGAAGCCCGTCCGGTGTCTGTATGTATATAATAAAGCTTTTTTTCTACTACTACGCAGCCGACTTTAAAGTAATCATACCTTGAAAAGTACGTAGTTGGTGTAGCTTCAGCGTTTTGTTGTACCGTGCCTGCCGTAGAGCAAAATAAAGATGAAACAGACGAGTGTGCGTTGACATTTCCGTTCCTTTTCGACGCTGTTCTCCGCTGCGATCGGCAGTGTTTGTAAAGTAAGTTTTGCCAGCTCGGCATATGCGTGCGAACGGTAGTTTTTGAGACTGAAGCGAATCGAATATAGAATACTTTTTGATAAATTTTCGGATGTTGAGCAGCAGTTCTCATCATAATTATGGAATGATCTTCGCATCCCATTATATTGACAACGTTAGCAGAGATCCTTTACTATACTGTCTGCTAATGTTAGTTATGCTCTTCTTTTTCTGAGCTTTCTGTATATGTATATTTTCTCTTCGGATTCAGTCCTTTCTGTACCTGTGTGCATTTGAAATCCACCCCCCCCCCCCGCCCCCTGCTACAATGCCCTTGTGGCGCTACAGGTATTCGCACAAATAAAAAATCAATACTGCGCGCTGTGAAGCCTTGCTTGTTAAAAGCACAAATGCGGCATTAGGAGCAGATAAGCATTTATTCGCACACTTGGGGCTCATTGGTGAGTGCGAATGGTAAAGGATTAACCGAAAAGTTCTGCCATCCTGATCGACATACCGTGCTCCACTACGTGAAACTTCTCGTGTTTTATGTCTGCTATGGCCGCCGCTGTATGAAATTTATATCGCTTTTGCTGCATGCATTTCTATGCTTGATCGAGCACAGTAAGTGATCTGAAAACGTTAAAAACAATTCGATAAGATATTCGTGTTCACGAATTGAAATTCAAAGACCGAGTACAATAGCGCAACATCCGATTCGTTATTTGAGTGTTTCGAATGTCCGCACATCCAGGACGTTTCATCTGTGCTGTGCGATAAGCAACAACAGATGTAATTGTGGCAAAGTAAGGCGAGCTCTATCCGTTTGTATGCCTGAATGCGGAAGGCGAAAAATAGTGAGCGAAGCATTGTTTTATCTTAATTCAGTGTAATAATAGAGCAACTAAGGTCGTATCAAGAAAGTGCGGTAATTTCGAATAAAAACGGGAATTTTGCTTCCACTGTCTTAAGGTAGAAGAATTCATGCAGCATGAATGCAACAGAAACATGCAGCAGTTTATCTTATGCGAATTTCAGAGTTTTCCTTATGCATCAAGCGAAGCAGTCTCATACATGTCAGCACGTCTGTTCCGATGATTGCCGAATCGCGTTTCACGTGGCGCATTGGTCACTGCACGTAGACAGCTTCTTTCTAAGCAACCCCTTCTGACTGCGTTCGGGCGCCTTTGTCGAAATCAACAAAAGGAAAGCGAAAATAATGAATTTTATGAAAAGGATCGGTTGCCCTCTCCCCCCCCCCCTTTTTTTTTTCGTTAACGGCAAGGAATTTTTCCTGCAACTACTAATGCCTAAAACAATGTCAGGCAACGTCCATTATTGATCTGGAGTGCACGTCTGCTGCTCGTGTAGCATTTTTTTTTCCTCGTGAAATATGCATGCGGAGTGCGCGAATCTACATACATGCCACGCAGTAAGAAAGGCATATTTAACGTTTCACTGTCTCTTTATTGATTTATGTTGCCGCCGCATTTGGGGTGGCCAGCTATGCGAGGAAGCAAACTTAAGGGTATTTAAAGGGAGACGGGGGCAGGGGGAGGTCTTGCACGCAATAAACGCTAGTAATGCTGTGACGGGGGCTAGTTTGTGAGGCAGCACAACTATAGTGCTGCTCAAGACAAAGCAATCAGTTCATATTTTTTTTTTTCAGCAAACCGAAAAAACAAACCAGTTATATGTGAGTTCGCGCTCGACTTCTGTCTTCTTGTCGCTATGTTTCGAAATGTCATATGTTAGCCATTGTTTAATGTGCAATTCTTTAAAGGGAACCGGAAATAGCTTGACCCCATACAGTAATCTCTTCCAGACGAGGGAAGGTATCCTGTAAGTATGCACCTAGTGGACACGTCCATTTCGTCTGCTGTTGATGTTCTGATAGGCTGGGGCTGGAGTGCCCGTCAACAGGAGCCAGGTGCCATCAGCCAATCAGCGTTTCAGCAGCAGACGAACTGGACATGTCCACTTGGTAGACACTTACAGAGTAGCCTCCCCCTCCCCTTGTGGAAATATCAGTGTGTATCGTACATTTGTTCTAGGTTAGGATCCCAACCTGTTCTTTTTTCTTTTTTTGCCCTCTTAAGCAGCGCGACTATAGCCGCGACGAAAGAAACACTCACGAGAGTGGCCTGGAACCGCAGGACGATGCCCTCCTTCTCCAGGACCAGGCGGCTGTCCCTTCGCGCCCTCCGGGGAGTTATCCTTAGCACCGACTGCAAGGTGTCTTCGGGGGAGCCGAAGCCGTTGTGCGGGGGAACGGGCTGCGCGTAAAATAGCGCCCAGTCACGGGGAGGTATGTGCTCAAATGCGAGACGGTATCAGGCACTTTCGAAATCGGCACTGTTTTAGAAAGAAAGCAGTTTGTTTACGTATCGACTCCGCAGAATGTGTCCAGGAATTAAGTGTTCTTCCCAGACCGAATCGAGCACCTTCTGCGATTCGAGCCTGCTTGATTTAAGTAATCGCGTCAAAGTGGCGACCTTTCAGCTGTGTTCTCTTTTAATTTTGGGGAGAGAGAGAGAGAGAGAGAGAGAGAGAGAGAGAGAGAGAGCACCTGTCGAATGGCCAGTCTTTCTCGTCACAGCGGGTGCCGCTGTTTCCCTAAGTGAATTCGATTGGAGGACGTTCGCAGCAGTAGGAGTAAATTAAACTACCAAAACATTTTTTTGGCAGTATACTCATGGTGAGGTTTAAAACGCAGTGGATGATTAATAAAGACAGCTCAACCGCAAAAATGCGTACGTACCGATGCAACTCGGCTCGTTCACGAGAATCCTTTCGGACAAGTTAATGTGAATCAAGGGGCGGCAAAGTAGTATTTGACTTGTGTAAATTTCACGTAATTGTAATTGCAGCGTTAATACGAGCAAGATTGTGCCGTATAATTCGGTTCTTTGATGGTGCGCTGAAAACCAGAAAACTTGCAGGGATCATGTGGACCGAGTACATCCCTGTTCTAGGAAAATCAAGTGATCCGAAGTGTTGTTCTCAACCGCGGTGGATTTGTTATCTCAAAGATGTGAATATAAATGCCGGATATCATCTTTCATCAGGATTTGTTTTATGTACATACACCAGTAACGTAAATGTCCTCTGCACCCCACTTGTCGATTCACTGTTTATTTCTCACTTGCCTGTGCACTAAATGAACGTGAAACGTTTGTGTATCCGTACGTTACGCCATTTAGCCCATTTGATACTCTTCCAAAAGCGCCTGCACTATATATATAAACTTCCCTCGACAGTCATACGGACAATTTTAGTGACTCTCGAAACAGCTTTATGTTGCTCAATACGTGCTATACATAAAGTTCTTTTTTTCTTAGCGTGAAAGAAGCCAGCGAATCAATCAATCAATCAATCAATCAATCAATCAATCAATCAATCAATCAATCAATCAATCAATCAATCAATCAATCAATCAATCAATCAATCAATCAATCGGTCGATTGATCGATCGAAAGGTCGAAGGGCCCGTGTACCGTTTTCCTTTTTATTGACTGACCAAAATGCAATCACCTAGTTGGCAGCTGATTCGCTATATACTGTACATGTAACATTCTTAACTGCCACACCTTGCCATGCCTCTGGACATTGGTTTTGCAAATACAGCTGTAAAAGAAACGACAGTTTATCGACAGTTGCGGTTTATGTGGTACCGCATTGTCGTTAGACACTGGTTCGGTGCCTTTGCCATTCGAACAGCATTAATTTGACGAACTCTACCAGTGCTAATCTATAGACAGTATCATAAGAAATGCTCTCTACTATGCTAAACCATCACTAAATTCACGCGCCCAAGCTCGGTCGCTCGCCTTTCTGAAGCTAAGAATATGATATACGCACATGTATAGCAACCCCTGTATGTATAGCAACCCCTGTATGTATAGCGTCCATGAAACTGCTGCTCCCGGCGTAGGTAGTGCACAGACACCTCCATAATCTCGGGAAATTTCGGAGAATAAGGCTATAGTGTCAAAGTCATGTCCGAAGCGGCCGTCAGTAGCGCTCGCTGCTTCTTACCTGCTGTGGCCTCTCTTCTTCCTTGACGTCAACGTCTATGACGTCAAAGTGTTCCACTCCGAAGTGCTCGCGATAGAAGTTCTTGGTGAAGTCGTCGCAGTCGTATATGAGGAAGCTGCGCCCGTAGATGTTGAGCTGCCTCCCCGGCTGCAGGTCCCCAGGTCCTATGTACTCGTCTCCGTCGCGTTCCATTTCGTACTTGTGGAACAAGCCTGCAATGTGGATTCATTTAAGACACGTTTTATTATCATTTTTACTCATACACGTTGTTCTAGTGACTGTAAAGGCTGGGAAAGGGAGAGAGAGAGAGAGAGAGAGAGAGAGAGAGAGAGAGAGAGAGAGAGAGAGAGAGAGAGAGAGAGAGAGAGAGAGAGAGAGAGAGAGAGAGAGAGAGCGTGTGCCTGCGCGCGCGTGTGCGTGGAGGGAGCGAGGAAGGGAGGGAGGGAAGGCGTGTAACAGTGGTCCTCCTCCACTGCCCACGACCCTTCAGTGGCTGTGTTACGAGTGGCTTTAATGGTGTCTCTGGGCTCGGACATGTATTCGTAACCCTGAAGCCGTGCGCGGACCGAGGATGCTGCAGGATCTCGGAGCTAGGGAGTTGATGAGCGACTGCCAGAGCTCCTTGAAAGCTCTTCGCTACTCGAGAGCACTTTTGGTAGTGGAGCCGTATTGGACAAGCATAGAGTTTGACCTGGTGCGTCCATGGTTCGAGTCTGACGAGGGCTGGGCTTCGAGATTCTCAACATATTGGGCAATCTCGTAGCAGTTGCACTGGACCTCCGTTTACATGGCACAGCCTGTATGTGCCAGTATAGTTGCCTAGTGTGTGCAGTGAAACTAATCTGAATATGCGCCCCCACTACGTTCTATATTTAATCAGGTAGATAACACATTGGAGCGACCTATTATATTAGAGATCAAGCAATCGGGTAAGACGAGCAACAACATTTAAAAGTAGTTTTCGCATTACTATGAGACCTGAAAACCAATCGATTTTTATTCTTCTAAGGATGGCATGCGAACGCGTATAAAAACCTCGAGTGCTTCATTTTAGTTATTTGGGGCCTTTCCTATGAAATAAATTGCTGGATGATGAAACAAAACATAAAACGACACTGAAAGAGAAATACAGTTGCGGTAATGGGGCGCTAGCCCATACATGATCATAATGACAACCAAGTCAGAGCTCTCTCTCTCTCTCTCATGCACACACTCGCACAAGGAACACACACCTTGCAAACAAAGACGGCATGTCTTCGGAGTGCACTGAATGATTAGAACTCCCGTGTCTGAAAGTGGTATTTATTTACGCATGAAAATGTTCCAAAACTTAAAGTAATGCACTTGCATAACAAGCTAGCGATTAGACAAGGTGTATTTTGTTGAGCATGTTAACTATTCCACTGCGTGCTATGCGCTCACCCCTGCTTTCCTGCGCTTTGGGAATCCTCTGGCGTCCCAGCAGAATCGGCGCCAGCTCCCGTTGTTCCAGAGGCCGGTGCATCTCTTTCAGGTCTAGGGTGTCGTCCACCAAGAAGTACTGCACAGAGAAACGAACGAAAAAAAAATGAAAAAAAATGTTTTTGTAGAGTTCTCGAGGAAATCTGTGTGTATCTTCACCCTCTCCCCCTAAGAAATGTCCGCATGTCGTCATCAATACTCTGCATCTTCCCTAAGTTCCTTAGTGTTCTCGAGAGGAGCCATGTGCCATGCCTCAAGCCCAGAAACTGACTACAGAACCCTGAGAGTGTAGGACGCGCCTTTAGTGAGCTCTATTGATAGTCGTCTGGGGACCTATTTTGTAAGAATTATTTTCTCCAGCTCAGGGTAACAAACCGACCGTGCGTGTGGCCAATCCCCCCACCCTGTCTTTGCTTCTCTCTCTTTCCTACGGTTCCTTTCATTTTTATCACGTGTCGCCGAGTGATTGAACCCCGAGATAACGGCGGCGCGGCGACCGCTTACGGCCTGAATGTCCAAGGAGCATAAATCTCGAACAAGATGGAATGTCGAATGCGCCTGAAACGTCCAACGCCCCTGAATGTCCATCGAGGCGAAAGGTCCAGCGAGACAGAACGTCCAACGAGACAGAGTGTCCAAAACGGAATGACCAATAAGGTTGACATTCAGACTCGTTGGGTATTCGAGCTCGTTGGACATTACGCGTCTTGACGGGCCATTTCGTCTCGTAGGACATTTCATCTAGCCGGTCACGTGACCCTTTGGACATTTGGTCTCGTTGGACGTTCGGTCTCGCTGGACATTCAGGCACTTAATCGTGCGGCCACGTGCGATGTAATGATGAACGGCAAATGAAATAAATGTTGCAAAGAGACAGAGACACAGAGAGAGTATGAAAGTAAATTTACACAGACAGCTGGGGGTGCTAAACAGAGGATATCGCCGGTTGGCTACCCTGTACTCGGCTCTCAGAGGGAAAGGGGGCTTGTAAAGCAAAGCAATACGCAAAGTCGCAAGGCTGTGAGAAGCCAAAAGGACAAAGTCTAGGCAAATCCGTGTACACTGCACTCATCATTCCCGTGCTTGCGGATCGACGATGCTGACAGCCCCCGTCGACATGACCGATATCCCTCTAGTAATTTCTGTAGGGAGCTTCTATGACCTATAATAGTTGGCTTGAGAGCCCTGGTCTACGCTTAGCAGCACGCGAAGCACTGCGAGAAGTGTAGGCCAAGCGTTGGTTACATTGGACCTCCAGATAGGCCGCGTCGGTACGACATTATGCCAGCACTGACTCCATTCCCACTGCTACACGGGATAGACCGCAGCTTCACAGCTAGTGGTCTGGACGTCCGCAAGTGCCGTCGGTGTCCAGCGTTTGAATCCCAGAGTGTCTTGCCAGTATTTTATGACGAAAAATGAAAACGACGTCGCAGTGCCTCGGGAAGATTTGCACTCCGGGATCACAGATTACCGGCAGAAGCTTCAACCTCTCAGCTACACCACCGACACCGCAGCAGAGTACTGCCCATGGACGATACTGTGCTTGGCCTCTCGAGCGCCCTTTAAAGCAATTGGTTGACGTCGCCTTCTGTAGTTTACCGCAAATCAGCGTCAAGATGAAATAATATGAACGAAGACAGTGTACAAAAAGCGAAAGGAATGATGGAAACGAGGAATAAAGCGTCGGTGTCTCTTCGCTTATCCGCCACCGTAGCAAACGAAGCCGATTCGGACTAGAGGCATCATTGAACAAAAAAAAAAAAAAATTCTTCTTCCTGAAAGGAAATTACGCTTGCGCACCTTAGAATGTTTACTCCAACCGCGCGAAGAATTACCGCGCACAATAGAGGCACCACGTGGCGTCGATCGTGTGGTTCTTTTTCTCCCCCTACCACTCCTACCTTTCCAATCTCTATGCCGCCGAGCCATCCTCATAGTCGATAAAGAGATTCAATCTACCAATACGTCGCCAGCAATCGCTTCGCTGTTTCGTCCTGTGGTCGCGAAAAATGCGACCTCTTGAAATACACGCGGAACGTCTGCTCGTGCACAGTACACGCGGAGTAACACAGTACACGTGCACAGTACGCGTGCACAGTACACGCACAGTAAATACACGCGGAACGTGCTGCTCGTGCACAGTACACGTACTACGCACCTGCAGCACGAGCTTCTTTCGGTGCCTTGGGTCGACCACGCCTTTGCCGTCCTCGACGCAGAAGAAGCGCAGGACGTGGCGGTCGTAGCGCAGGAAGCGCCACAGCTTGTCCCGCTGGCTCTTGGTGGTGTGCAGCTTGCGCTGCTGCTGCGACAGGATGCGCCGGCTGGCCGTGTACGGGTCCTCGGGCAGCGGCTCGGGCGGCCGAACCTCCACGCCCTGCTGACGGAGGTAGTCCTGCGGACGAGCGTACGCCTTGCATCATCGTCGAGTCGCGCGAGTACAAATTACGCGCGATTTTCCCCGTTCGCGCGGCAAGGTGTGAACCCGCGATTTTTGACCTCTGTGAGATCGTGGAGGCAAATCGGTGGTTGCCACCATCCGCAAAAGCGGTAGTGAAAGAAAAAATAAAGTAAAGAAAGAAACAATGAAGGAAAGAAAGCAACAAAGAAACAAACAAAAAATAACACAAACAAACAGACTAAACATCCTCAGTTTTGCAGCGTAAATGGATTATGCCTCAAAGTGATTTACTGTGAACTTTAGTGCAACTTCTTTTTTTTTTATTCTTGGAACAAGATGAAAGAAAAGATGTTTTGTGACCTCATAATTACTTCGGCTACTCATTTTAAATCTAATGAAATTAATAAAATTGTTATAAGTTATGTAAGAAGAAACGCTGGAAGTTCGGAAATTCGAGGGCGCCGTGAGAGAGTAAGAGAGGACCGGATGCAGGGGGTCCGAGGCATACTGGGGCGTATCGACGCGAAAGGTGAGGACAATCTGTGCCACACGCTAGTCTGACTCCCGAACAGGCATACGAAGCCGCCATGCGTTCCGAGATGAAGATGCCCACAAATGAAAAAAAACAATATATGTATACACTGTTAGGAATGGCCGTACGGGGTGGCAACGTGCCAGCTTTCAGCCCGCTGCGCGTGTTCCAAGCCCCCCAGACTTCTGAGAACTACGGATGACCGGCGGCCACGTGGCGCGCGGTCAGCTCTGGAATGTGGTGCGCCGCCGTGCCACCCGGGACGGCGCACAGTTCTACGAGGTCCTCGGTCGACGACACCGCGGGCTATGCTGTACCGAGAGTTCAACAAAGCCCTCTGACGTCGACTCCGGAGCCTTTGTGTGTGGGCCAAACGGCGGGGCGCTGGCAAGTTTACAATGATTGGACGAACATTCCCGACCGCTCGTGCTCCGTCCACGCCGAACGATGACGTCAAGCGGAGGCTCATAAGCAGCGTTTGCCGGCTGCTAGTGCGTGCTCGTGTCGTGCTCGTCGTTGGGAGCTGAGTGCTCGTTGTTATGCTGAAAATGTAGTAGTGAGCTGTGTGCTCGAATGCTGTTTGCAGAATGTTAATCTTGCGGGCTCCATATGGGAGTCGCGCTAGACTGCCGATGTATGTCTTGTCTTAAAATATGTTAATATGTAAATAAATCCTGTTCACCGAATTCATCTCTACGACCTTCGACTCCTTCAAATGGTGGCAGCGGCGAGGTAGTCCGACGACTCCTACATCTGCTTGACAGCCGTAGGATTGTCCGACGAATCTAATAACACACACAGATTGAGCGGACACAACATAGTCATTATCACTGTTATCATGCTGGCGACCGCTAATTCGCAGTTAAATAAAATTTCTCCATGTTATTAGTTCGTTCACATCGGGCCCTCTCTGGAGCTTGGGGTAATTCAGATTTCGATGCAGTCGAGGGCGTGACTGAGAGTCGTCTGGCCTGGTATAGAACAATATTGCAGCATTTATTAGTCCTGTCGCTGACCTCGAAAGGACGAAATTGACGTTTCGGCCCCCGCACGATCACCCTGTCCGCCGCTGGATCACTTGAATACATGGAGAAATCACTTTGCATAGCTGGCATAGATGGCAGACTTTGTATAAGTCTGCCATCTCAGCCAGACTTAGCTTTCTCAGCGCCCCTAAAGAGATAATATTACACGGAACCAAGCGCGTACGTTCTGTGCGGTGTACGTTGTCCGATACCTACACAGTGGGCCGAAGAGATTGTACTGCGACTGCCAGCATTCTTCGTGTCATGTACGCGACTTCCGCTACACTGCAGTGCTCACCCTGGTGAACTTGTCGCAGTTGACGATCTTGTAGGTGACGCCGTAGAGAGAGATGGCGTTGCCCACGTTCAGGTCGCTCCAGTGGAAGCAGCGGCCGTCCGACTTGCGGATGCGGTGCCTCCGCAGCACGCAACCCTGGGGGGGGGGGGGGGGGGAGGCTAACGTGAACGTATGTGTGTGCGAACGCGTAGCCTCTCGGCTGTTTTATTCTACTACTATTTCATTCTACTAAGTTCCTCAATTCACACTCCCTTATGTCAGCTTATTACATTAATTATCCATAATTACTACTAATTAACGTTGGTATACAATCTGCTATCTTCGGTATTACTACTGACGTCCTACAAGACGCTTATGACAAACGAGAAGAAAGGGCTTTAACCGAGGGGCCCGATTTTTATTAGTCATATGATCAGAAGCCAACAAACACTGACACCGAGGACAACATAGGGGAAATTACTTGTGCTTAATAAATGAAATAAAGAAGCGATAAATAAATGGAAATGAAAGCGGATGAAAAAACAACTTGCCGCAAGTGGGGAACGATCCCACAACCTTCGCACGCGAAGTGCGAAGGTTGAACAAAATTAAACAGAATTAAACGGAGCGAATTCGCAGCGCGGAACCCACAATAGGCATTATTCCATGGTCCAAGGGCATGTTGTAGACCAAAGTTGTGGTCCCAGAGGTAAATTCAAGTGCCGGTATTAGCATTGTCATTTAGACACGGTGACGTAAGTGGCTGTCTGCAGCCAATCGGGAAAAGCCTGTACCTGGCTCAGACCGCTGTTTTCCTGCTTGGGTTCTCGTACCGAGATGCTGTCGTCTTCGAGGAAGTAGAAAATGTCCACGGGCCGGACGCGGTACTGTTCCAGCGGAGAGTTGTCCACTTCCTCCCGGAAGTAGCCTTGGAAGTGCAAAACCTTGGCGAAAGGAAACGGAATTAACAAGGTGAACCCCTTGGCGAATTAAGTTACATATAATGCGTGCTTTCTTTTTTTATTTAAAACACTTGAGAAATAAAGCTCTCAAAATTTGCTTGAACCACTTCTCTACAGGTAAATTATCTGCCCAGGCGGACATCGTTGGCAAGAAAAACCAAAGCAATCCATTCACTAATTAAACTAATTACATTATTAACTTCCTTGCTACAAGCTTTACGGTACATTTTATACTAGAAAGTTGGATGTCATCATCATACAGGTCTATAGTTCCGTGTTTGTACATTTCAATATGGTCATGTAAACTGAAATAACTGCCGTCAAGTTGTTCGTTACTTATGTTATTACGCATGAAGCACTGCGAAACGCGGCTGGTGGTGCAACCACCCTGCGATGTACAGAAGGGTGGCGTAAAACTAAGCCGCCGCCGCACTTCTCTTTTCTCTCGCGCTGATTCCGATTGGTGCTTAGCGTAACTTCCGACCTAACGCATAGTCACTTCAGCAGCAGGAACAAGACAGACCGATTTGTAGAGCGTGGTATGGCGAAAAGGGGATTATGTACAGCATTCCAATAAATTTATTTTATTAAAATAACTGTTGTAGCTTGACCATGATTGAGCAAAACGCCCTGTTTTGGACAACACATTTTAAGGAGACACTAAGCATTAACACGAAATAAGTTTAGAGCGGCAGTTCGGAACTCTACCTGCTTCTTTCTTTCTTTCTTTCTTTCTTTCTTTCTTTCTTTCTTTCTTTCTTTCTTTCTTTCTTTCTTTCTTTCTTTCTTTCTTTCTTTCTTTCTTTCTTTCTTTCTTTCTTTCTTTCTTTCTTTTTGACGAGAAAGTATCGATCATTAACCACGAAAGCAAAGAGTAGATTGTCTTTCCGAATTTCGCGCCTGAAGGGCTCGGAGTGATTTGTGATCGACGTCGTTGAACGGCCGGCGACCAATTTATTTCCCGTTAGTGTCTTCTTATTCTGAAGCACATAAAAGGACCGGCTTGGACCCCACAAGCGAAGCGCTATATTGCGTCTCACTAATTTCGTGCAGTGCATCAAACGCTATAGGGGTCACGTCAGACAAACGGAAACGAAAAGGATCGACTATATTGCCCGTCGCTAATCGCCCCTCCCCCCCCCCCCCCACCCCTGACGCCAGCGTAATGGAAGGGGCAGGTAACGATTAGCGGCGCAACACAAGTAGACGCGCAGACTTTCTTTTTCAGAGAGAGAGAGAGAGAGACAGACAGACAGACAGATCGTTTATTTCTGTTTCTTCGCAAAAAATCAAGGCAAAGCCAAAGGCCACTGGACCTGACGTAGCTTTTACATATATATATATGTATATATATATATATATATATATATATATATATATATATATATATATATATATATATATATATATATATATATATATATATATATATATATATATATATATAGGAGGACATGAATGCAAGATATAGAGTTACAGTCAGTGGTGATGCATTCCAAGATTAGGAAAACAAAGCATAAATAAATAAATATATGGGTCACTCAATGATATCAATGCGCAGCAAACATGAGTTCATCAGATATGTACACAACTCACCACCAGGTCGCTAAAAACACTGAAAGCAAAGCGGCGAGAGAAGGCGCCCGTGCACATCAATCTTCTAACTGGCTCACACTGCTAGCGGCTCTCACTGCACAGCGGGAAAGTGGTGAGGCAGAGTATGTAACAGCTCGATCGAAGGGTCGTCAACCATCGCTTCCACGTAACAAATACAACATGAGCGCAGGTCGATGCTGACGCGGCCCGCTTGGTGCGATCACCCCTCCGCACGACTGGTCCCGCGTGCACGCTCACTGATGCGTGGGCACCGTTCGGCGGAGCGAGCACGGAGCTCGCGTGCCCGCTTTGTTTCGCTTTCCATTTAACGGCAATTTCTGCGAGTGGTTTCCCGGCCAAGTCGGAGGAAGCCATTTTCATGCATTGCTAATGGAGCGACGACGGTGTACGACGTGGGCTCGTCGCAACCACAGCCTTTGCTAGCGATGAAAGAAAGCAGCAGAAAGAGAAAAAAGAGGTTACCGCGAAAGGACAAGTCAGATTTGAAACGTCACACAACTGTGAAGTAATTTTTTTGGAATCTTCTCTTTTGTTGAGACGAAAGTTCCAACATTGTGAATGTAGAAGGGTTCCCGGGGGGGGGGGAGAGAGAGAGAGAGAGAGATTGATTTAATATGGCAGAAAAGCTGAGCTGTCGACCTGAATCAAAGGTGTGACCTGCTACTCAGCGTTGAGGAAGAGAGACGAAAAAGAAGAAGAAAAGAATAAAGAAAAAAGAATACAGAGAGAGAGAGAGAGAGAGAGAGAGAGAGAGAGAGAGAGGCTTTGATGATGAGGGCGAAGATGGCGGTGAGTGAACTTGAGCAGTAACGATGCTTCAAAGTCTCGGGTCTAGACGGCTGTCGTGCAAAAATGTGATTAGAGCTGTAACAACAACACGCCGACAAGAATCTGGCCAAAGCCCCAATATGACCTCTTCAGACATAGGTTGACTGGCATACCAGAGTAAATGTTGTACCAGTGATTGTCTTTGCGCACCATACCGCGGGCAAATGCACAGGACGTATTCATCAGTCGCCTCGGGTACCTCGGACTTCTAGCAGTCCGAATTGCCTGCACGACCAATAAGGTGTACGCATCGACGAGTAACGGCCACACCTAGTCGTAACCTGTGAAGCAAGCTTGAATAACTTCTTTTTTATCTCGTCCGGTAATTTCATTCGTGTGTTTGGGTCGAATCCATGAAGGCGCCCAGTGTGGAAAGGGTCCCAGAGTATTCTGCCCTTGCTATTGAATAACGACATGAAGATTATACGCTCAAGAGAAAGCTCATGCCGGGGTGTAGCAGAAGCTGTTTGTTATTCGATGCGAGTACTAGCGAGCTGAATTCCCCGAGAATACCACATCCTGTATCCAGACATAATTCATCTGACAACGCCTTCGGTGATTCTGAATGCTCTCGGGATAGAAAAGAAGCCCAGCTCATACATTCTAGGAAAAATAAATTGACACTTTTGCATATGAGCCGACTATGGGTAAACAGCACGCTTGTCGTCACAGAAGCATCCACGACAGATGTCAGTTAGACGGCTGTGTTTTATATTTTTGCACGTGAAGCAAGGAAAAGTTACCATCTGTATCACAAAGCGTCGTCTACAATAGCAGAACTATTTGGCCTTCTACAAGCTGGGACCTCTGACGCAGAAAGTATATACTTTGAAAATTGGGTAATCTACTCCAAGCAGCGCCTGGAGACACTAAGGTTTCAAAAATATTATAAAGAGTCCGACTCGTGCATTAAAAATTGGAGGACGCTTAAGCTTCGCCTTCAAGAGTGGAACGCGACAGCGTTCCCGTCGACCCGCCAAGGGGTGTAAGACAATGCGCTACGGCACAGCGACTACGCGCCCCGCATCGGACGCGGTCGCATCGGAGCGTCGAGCAACGCAGCGTTCGGCGCGGCAACGAAAGGTGCGCCTGAGCAAGCGACGCACGCCTGAGCCTGAGAAACAGCTCGTTTCTAAGGCAACACCGCGTTCACTAGAGGCGCTTTTGTACCGCTTTGAAGCATCGAACTCGTGGCTCAGCTAATAAAGAAAAAAAAAAAACAAACTCGTGGCTCAGTGGTAACGTCTCCGTCTCACACTCCGGAGACCCTGGTTCGATTCCCACCCAGTCCATCTTACAAGTTGTTTTTTATTCATGAAACGCCTGCTGGGATTTATCGCTCACGGCCGACGCCGCTGACGCCGACGCCGACACCGACGCCGACGACACCGGCTTTTCTGCGACACGAGCTCCTTAACGCTATCGCGTTAACAGATAAATCCACATTAATTGATGTCTTCATTTCCAACATCAAACATTCTGACATTTTATCGTGTGCTGTGACTGCTCATAGATGGGATCACCGTCCAATATTTCACCTCACAACACTCGAATACCGTTTGCTACAAATGGTGCGCGATGTCAATATACACAGCCTGAACAATTTTCGTGAAGAAACATCGCTAATTGATTGGTCAGAACTGAGGCGTGCAGAAGACCCAGAAACAACTCATGTGTACTTTTTCGCTAGGTTTAAGGCTGCCTATGATGAAAGCTTTAAATACAATGTAGCTAAAGCTGTACGCGTCAAAGGCAAAAAAATCATCAACAAATAAAAATCATTTCAATGAAATTTGTGTCAAAAACCACCTATAGTAAAAAAAATTATTGACACCAGAACTGAAGAACCATTCCGTGAACTTCAGGTACAAAGGAACAAAGTAAATAGTCTTTTGCGCAGAGAGAAGAGACAATAATAGCATAATTTGTGAAATAACAAAGTAATAGATAAATTCAATGTTCCCAGAAGGCACATTAATGTTTGCTTGGGCAAGGAGATCGAAACACCACTGTAAGTGAAATCACATAGGTGATAAAGTTTTATGAAACGAGGAATAAGTATTTTATCAAATACTTTGAATAACTATTTTAAAAGCTTAGTGAACAGTACTCATCATATTAATTCGTTGAGTTACCTTGATTGCAGCACTAATAATTCTGCATTTTAAGGCCGATTACGCAAGATAAGGCGTTTACTGCTCTTATGTCTATCAAGAGCAGCAGATGTTTGATGTCTACTTATTCGGGATCACGCCAATTAAGCATATCCTGGACTTGATTTTAGCTGCATTAGTACACACATTTAGCCTACTATTCTCCAGCAGCTCTTTCCCGAAAAAGACATCAGGTTGCGAAGGTGATAGTTTTGCACAAAGGTGGTGATAAAAACTAGTTGACCAACTATCGATCAATATGGGTGTTGCCCATTCTCTCCAAAGCTATAGAAAAACTAGTACATACCCACATGACATCGTTTCTAAAAAAAATATTATGGGGTTTTACGTGCCAAAACCACTTTCTGATTATGAGACACGCCGTAGTGGGGGACTCCGGAAATTTTGACCACCTGGGGTTCTTTAACGTGCACCTAAATCTAAGTACACGGGTGTTTTCGCATTTCGCCCCCATCGACATCTTTTCTAAACAAACACAAATTGGTGATTAGTATGCAGTATGACTTTGTGAAAGGGCAGTCGACAGAAGCTGCCCTATTTACTCTAAAAGAAATTGTATTGTGTGTATGTGTGTGTATAGTTTTTTTTAATTTCTTTTTCTCTCTCACATATCACATCCCTCTGCCCCCCCCCCCCCCCGTTACAGCGTAGCCAACCGGAGATAATATTTGGTTAACCTCCCTGTCTTTCCTTTGCCTTTCTCTCTCTCGCTCTATATTGGAGTCGTATGAACAGCAATAATGTACTTTGGGTATCTCTATTGATTATTCTAAGGCGTTTGATTGTATAAATAATGTTACGCTACTCAAGAAACTAGAGCATTATGGTTTCGTGGCGTCTTTCTTAAAATAATACATTCATATCTTAAACACCGTACACAGCAGGTCATCAGAGAAAGATACATGTCAAGCTTAAAACCAGTTCACGCGGGAGTGGCTCAGGGAAGCATCCTGGTGCCTCTTCTTTTTTTTTTGTATTGATATCAGTGACTTCATGACTATTGATAATAATGTAAAATTTCTTATGTACGCCTACGACACAACTTTTCTGGTTAATGCACCGAGATTTGCTGGGGCTAGAAGTATCGCGAATCAAGCACTAGTAAAACTGTTCTCTTGTTCTACTGCAATTTAAGTAGAGATAAATATTAAGGAAAACGAAAGACGTTCTCTTCAGACCAAAAAATCATAACGTCGCTACAGAATTAACAGTACACTTTAATGATTACATTACTGCAATTGCGTCAAATGTTAACTTTCGGGTGGTTGTTTTCAGACGACCTATGATGTAAAACACGCATATGGGCTTAATCGCTGCTAAAATATGCCGCATGACTGGGATTTTGTGCAGGTTGAGAGTTTTTTCTTCGTAAAAGCTTCAAGCTTCTATACATTTCCTCACTAAGGAGTCAAATTGACGATTTGAATCTTTTTCGGGCACTACGACTCTTACTATAATATCAGCACATTGCGTAGAATGCAAAGAAAAAAATTATGTCCGTGGTATTCTGGATGTTTCTCACGACGCCCAGACGCCTCTTTAAAGAAAAAGTAAATTTACTTCTTATGCCTCATATTTATGAGCAAACACTAATTAAATGGTGTACGACGGATATTACCAGAAATAATAACAGTTTAAACACTATAGCGAACCTAAAACGCAGAGATACGCAGCTACATACAGGCAGTTGCGAAAACTGGTAGATGCCATGGGCAAGAACTAACTACAATTACCAGATGTTGCTGTGTAGATTACCGTCTTGCCTAAACAAAATTTACATTGTATAACATTCGTTATTGTGATTTTTTTTTCCGCAAGAAGGGAAAAATTGCGTTTCTTGTTACTGTGTACTTGGCGAATTGGGCATTGCAGTATAATGTATCGCATGAAACATTTGTTGATTTCATTTATGTATATTGTGCATTCGTAATTACTATCGCTATTTCTTTCTGTTTTAATCGTGCTATTACATATGTGCATTCGATATGTGCTGTACACGCATTCTGTTTCACTTCTATTCATTCTATATATGTGCATTATGTTTGTCGCTCACGTTATTGAGACAATGGTGAATCTACTGAATACGTGACACCGCACCTGTGGACCACGTGAAGCCGTAAAAAGGCTTTTTGTTTGTGGTCCTCAACATTGTGGTGTAGGAATAGAGTGAATTGAATTGAATTAATTCAATGCTGCTTTAAAGGTGACAGTTCTTCTGTGGGCTATGAAATTAAGAAAACATTGACCCTTACCTGTTGTTCTGGTCATCAGATCCGCGTGTAAGCAATCCCAAGCTATATTGGAATAGCGAGTAATGAAGAAACGGACAGAGTCCGGCACACACATCGGATGAACCTACACAAATAATCAAGTTCTCTATTTCTTGTTTGATTGCCTTCAATCAAATGACTTTCTCTCAAAACTCCATGTGTTATTCGGACTATGTGCATCTCATAAAAAGCCAACAGTGAAGTAAAATGACTCGTGTGTTAGGACAAGTTGGACTCAAAGTTATCAAGCTGTGTTATAATTTTTTTTTGCAGTTTCTTCCGCCCGGCTTCTTTAACGGCATTTTCTCCCCTTTTCAACTCCCTTGCAGAGAAGTATGTAGACGAATACTCCCACGTCGGCAAATCTTTCCTATTTTAAATAAAGAGCTCTCTCTGCCCACAGCTCTCTCTCAGCACCAAGAGCACTGGCTGCATTTGACGCCACTACAGCATCACCTATCTGCTAGCCACCTGGTAAGCTCAGATGGTAGAGCGGCCGCCCCGGAAAGGCGGTGGTCCCGGGTTTAAGTCCTGGACCAGGACGAATTTCTTTTCAACGGCGAGGCTTTTCTTACGAGGAACCCGCATGGGTTTCCTTTGTAGCATTTGCTACGATTGGGTGGATGTCTAATTTTCCCTTGAATAATTACTTTTCTCCGCCTTGCGATTTTCTGCGGAACTATTACGTCAAACCACTACAGCACTTCAGGAACTGAGCCGCAAAGTAACAAATACCACGTGGTTCAGCGAGCGGAAAAAGTCGCCTGCTTTTACAACATAGACTACTTGTTACGCTTCTCACCAAACCTCGAGACAGAATGGTCTCTATAGAAACGTTCTTGCCTCGTCTACGTTTCGACGTGGCGTTCACACCCTGCTTTTCTGTGCTGCACACGGAAAAAATAATCTTCATACTGCGTAAACTTGTGGCACCTCGGAAGTTTGCGTAGAACATACATCCCCATCGAATGTACAATAAGAAGCTTCGAGCGATTATCTCGTGGACAGCGACTTCGTTTGGTGATTGCGAATAGTGCTATTTGATTGACGTAATCTTTTGTCGCACAGCAACGTCTCGATGACTAGTGTCATTGAAATTTTATGTGCTTTGATTTGTGTCTTTTTTTTCTTTCTCATTTTAATGTCGTGATAACTTTACTGCGTGGCGGTGGCTAGCAATAATGGTTGGGGTGTCCCTGCAACTACAGCCTGAGAGGTTTGCCGACGACGGATGTGACAGCTTGATGGATCGTACTGTAGAGACAACACGAAAGCGTTAGAGATTTGTTAACTATAACGTAACATTAGACCAACTAAAAACAATATATGTTCATTGGTTTGTTTCCTTCTATTCTCGCTAGGTTGTTGTTGATGTTCTTGTGTTTCTTGTTCATATTGTGTGTGATGTCGCTTTTTTATCAGTAAGTTCGGAAAAGCCGACCTTAAATTGGGCCTATTCTCTCCATTTGCTTTAATCGAAACAAACAAACAAAAACAACGGGTATAGCACATATATACAGTAGTTTCCAACGCCCTAAATATGAAGGGTCTTGCAGTACGAAGCAAGGAGGAAAGAAAACAAGAGAGCAATAAAATTTGCTCGACCTTCGCTCCTCCATGACCTCAAGATATCGATTTTTCTTTTTTATGTACTCCGTGCTGGCCACATCATGGGGAAAACCGCCTCCGATGCCTTCAGCCAAGATTCCGCACGCTCCGTTAACCTGTGTATGTTTTTCGAAGGGTCTTGCATCGGCTTGCTAGTTAACCTCCCTGCCTTTCTACTCTCTCTCTCTCTCTCTCTCTCTCTCTCTCTCTCTCTCTCTCTCTCTCTCGCATCGGCTCGGTTACATACTTCCATTTTTCTTTTTCTTTTTTTGGATATGCTCGCGGGCCGGGAGAACGGGAAAAACGCATTTGCCCTAATTACGATTCGCGATTTCTTGTGTGGCGCTGTGCGGGGTTTTTCTCGTGCTCCCTACGGAATGCGTCGTTGTGCCACTGAATGGAGGTCAGCCTTTTCGCACTACTGATCATGACTCCTAATTCATGGAATCGATCACTGTTCGCAGGAGGGCAGTTTTGACACGCATCGGCGCTCGTAGTTGTGGGCTCAGTGCACAAGGCCATCGATGCCGCGCGACGTCGGTTCTCGTCAGATCACCGAAACTATCGGCATCGTCGTGCTTGGTTTTTGATCACTATGCGTGGTTACAAATCTGTGTTTATTTGCCATAAAAAACTTAAATAATTCAATAGGAGACGCAGTTGGAACTATATAAAATATAGTGCAAACCATGACGATCCAACTCTTTCGTTTACAGGCAGGAATGACATAAATAAGGACGGTGAGACGATGGTTAAGGATATGACTACGGTAGTGCTTATCGATCGTAGTAATGGTGACAATCGATTGAATGCCTGTGTCGAAGACGATGACGTCGGCAGTTCGTGGCATGAACGTGCTTACGTTCTGAAACTGCGGTCGAACAAGCTGGTCATCGGCATACTTAAGCGTTAATTAGCTCTTACGATTCCTTCGGCTCTTTCAGGAACGATGAAGATGTCACCACAGGTCCTGAATTCAAGCGTTATTAAGAAACAAAAAGCACCATGCGTGAGAGGTCGTGCGATAGCTGGCTTTTAACGCGACAGCGTTAAGGAGCTCGTGTCGCAGAAAAGCCGGTGTCGTCGGCGTCGGTGTCGGTGTCCGCGGCGTTGGCCGTGAGCGATAAATAATGGCAGGCACTTCATAAATAAAAAGCAACTTCCAAGATGGGCTGGGTGGGAATCGAACCAGGGTCTCCGGAGTGTGAGACGGAGACGCTACCACTCAGCCACGAGTTCGATGCTTGAAAGCGGTACAAACGCGCTTCTAGTGAACGCGGTGTTGCCTTAAAAATGTGCCGTAGAAAGTTAACTGCGGTGTATATCGGTATTTATGAGCATGTAACTTACAGAAGTCGCATTTACACGAGTAGCGAAGTGCGTTTCCGCTACATTTCTTCTGCGCTTACCGCACACGCAGAGCCATCTTGCGGCAAATACAGAAGACCCCCTCCGCTCAATGTACGGCGCTGCCCCGACAGGTGGCGCGCCATGCGCGCATTGGGGCTTTGCGCGGACCGGTGCCAGGCGCGTCGCGGCGCCGACTCCCTCTCCCCTGACGGCGCTTCGCCGTGCTCCCACGCGGGTTGCAGAATCAAGCGCCATTCCTTTCTTTAGATTACTATCTTTCTCTCTGCCCGTGCCGATCACGACGTTTGGATGGCGTAGATCGTTTCCCCCTCCGAGACACCGAGTTCTTTGGTTCGTTCCGTTTGCTCAGGCGCACGTTTCGTTGCCGCGCCGAACGCTGCGTTGCTCGGCGCTCTCCGTGTGATAGGTGGCCGCAAAGTCCGATGCGGGGCGCCTCGTAAGTGATCCCTGCGCCGTAGCGCATTGTCTTACACCCCTTCGCGGGTCGATGGGAACGCTGTCGCGTTCCACTCTTGAAGGCGAAGCTTAAGCGTCCTCCAATTTTTATTGTTTTCAGGGATAAAACCATCGACTGATGCACTACCGCTACCACTGCAACCATGCACCAGCACTACCATCATCGCCTCCAGAAATATCGTGTAGGTAGGTGGGTTATAACCCATAGTTTCAAATGGCGTTTAGCTGGTATAATGTGTTCGCGCCCCTGTGCGTCTGTGTTTACATGTGTGTGTTTACATGTGTATGCGCAAGTGTGACTGTGTGTAAACATAATTTGCATATTAATTTGCACTTGCTAGGGACGCTGCACTTATACGGCATCGGACGGGAGGTGTTTAGCTCATTGCATTATTCTCCCATATAGACTTCTACGATGTGCCTAATGATATCTTGTTTCCGAAAGGTCGCGCTTGAACTCGATGCGAGACTCACAAAGCTGTGCTGGAATCCTTGTGAACCGGGGGACAAGTCTCTCGTCAGTATTAATCGTACTCTGCGTGTGACTGCGTATTGCGTTGTAGTGTGCCTTCCTCTCCATTTGTTTCCTCTTTCATCACTTCTTTGCTTTCTTTATTTTTCTCTTCTCTTCAGGTGGGTGTGGCGTCCCTTTCAGATGACAGATGCAAGCCTGCCTTTCTTTCTCTTTGTGGTGTTCGTATATTTACATGACTACTACTGCTACTACTACTACTACTACTACTACTACTACTACTACTACTACTACTACTACTACTACTACTACTACTACTACTACTACTACTACTACTAATAATAATAATAATAATAATAATAATAATAGTTTTCAAGAGAAGCCTAGACTTCGCGGGTGCCACATGGAACTGGGCTAACTGCATACCTTTTTGTCGTTGATGGCGAAGTTTGGCAGGAAGTTCTTGAAGGTGGTCGGCCTCCTTCGTCGGTGCCTGTAGGGGTCGTCGTCGGTGCTCTGGGACCCTTCGGAAGTGTGACCGCTCCCCAGCGCAGCGCCATCGAGGAGCTCGGACGGCGGCCTCGACTGTCGAGTCTCGAACAGCTGCGGCTGCAGCGACGAGGTCGGCAGCGACCGGGCCATGGGCAGGCCGCTCCGGAAGTCGAACGTGTGGCTCAGCGGGTAGCGGTCCTTCTGCGGACACACGAATTGCGGTGACTTTATATCTTCTGCACAACCGTGGTGGGACGAGAGCTTGTGCGCTTTGCGCGTGGGACTCTTGAACAAGTAATCGCGGCACTGTACGACTATGATAGGAGGGAAAGAAAAATTGAACTACGCTTGCTAGCACTGAACGGGTGCTCGCGGTAGAGTCCCTCGCCGGCAGCCCGCATTGGCACCATTACACTTCGTAACGCCAGCAGTATATCCGCTGGCTTAAAAATTGTTTGCGTGTTTGCGGCTGCCTTCGGGTTGACAAATTCTCTTGCAGAAAGGCCATCGTAAATGTTATCGCAGTTATTATAACCATCGTCTGTTTAGTTCTTGCTGCCTTACGGTCCCTTTTAACGATGAGTAAGCCAAACCAGAGCATGGAGGACTGTATCTGATACGGAAAATGTAGGTGGTGAGAGAGGGTAAAATATCCTCTGCTATGTTAACGCTTTCGATAGGCTTAACCGATTATTGCTCCGCTATTTAATTCGATCATTTCATTAAGACAGAGATGTTTGTGATGGTGGCTTTTTGTTTGGGGAAGAACATGACAAAAGTTGGGAGTAAGGAAGTGCTTTGAAACACACCCTAAGAATTATGTCGGGGACAACGGGAAGTTACTGACTGGCTTCTTTCTTTGTAGCCAAGCACTCATAAAGAAAGCCTTGTTCGTATCGCACTTTATTTAAACTAGAACTACTTACTAAATTAAATACTGGGTTCTTTAAGGGCAAAACCACGGTCTGATTACGAAGGACGCCGTAATGGGGGCCCCGGAATAATTTTGGTCACCTGGGCGTGTACCTAAATCGAAGTACGCGAGCGTTTTAAGCACGAAATACTTTTAGCTCCCGTTTTCAGCGACCTTAAAATGACATTGAGCCAAAAGCCAGAGCTATTATCCGGGCATTCAAACGAGAACATGGAGGCAAGTTGCGAGAACAAAATGAGATCATAACGGCAACCAGTCAAAACTTGAGGAAATGCAATCTCTGGCCTCCAACCCTTTGTATCGGACCGCATTGCACGCGCTAGTTACTGCCCAAACAAGTTAGAAAAATATTGCTTCCAAGTTCGTCCTAATGTCACTCAAGCTGTAAATTCTAGTACGCTATAGTTTTATTTGTCATTTACAATAGCGACTTTCAAAAGGCCGATGCAGGGCACCATACACTTCATTGTCATCCTTTCGCTCTGATACATGGTTGCCTGCCTGTGCGTTTTTTGAACGCCAGCGGTCCGTGAGTTCCGCGGCACGGGTCTGGCGTCGTCTCGAGAAATGGCGCCACGCTGCGTGGCGCCTCCTTCAGTGGCTTTCTTTTTTTCTAGCTGGGTAGTGCGCTCCGTCTCCTTGGCGTATTTCGCTCCCCGTCATGCCGCCTTCAGCCCATTTTCTTCATCTAGCTGGGCAGCGTCCATATGGACCAGTGCACAGTATGGCGTGGTGCAGTGTGGTGCGGCGTGGTGCGGCGTCGTGTGGTGAAGTGTACCGTTGCGAACATGCGCTACACCCATTTTAAGATTGTGGCTATAGCATCATGTCCAACGAATCTGCTTTGCCGGTTGACATTTTATGCCTACATCGACTCTCCATTACGGGAGACCCAGCATTTTTTATTTTTGCATTTCACTCCCAGTGAAACGCGGAGACCGAGGCCAGCGTCGAACCCTCGACCTCGTGCGCGTTATTGCAACGCCATAGTCACTGAGTTACCGCGGTAGGTGCCACTTTTCGATTTTCACGTTTTGTGATTGTGCTTTGGATGTTTAGAAGCATTTGCAATTTTTTTGAACGAAAAAACCAGTCAAAAACACAAAGGACAAGAGGAGAGGTTCACACCACAACGACTGGACTATCAACTGAGGTTTATTAGAATCAGTGTAGTCCCAGCAAGGCCAGCAGAGCATGCGCAACTGCATCATCGCTAATCACATAGCATGAAATGACAAGAAACGTTTCTATCGGGACCGACTTAGAAGTTCAAATTCTTTTTCATGTAAGCGCACCGAGGTTGTACTAACGCAGTCATCACCTAATAAACTGATGTAGTACGCTTCCAAGATTTGCCATTGCCATTGTTCTAAATAATTTTTCGGCAGCTCGCGTAGCAAACATGCAGACGTATTATAAACCATGATGTTGCAAACAAACAAACAAACAAACAAACAAACAAACAAACAAACAAACAAACAAACAAAGAAACAAACAAACAAACAAACAAAGACAGTCATTCTTATAGACATCCAACGTCTTGGGTGAGCAAGCCTGATAAACTGCTGGACTAAGTACTGAACTTTTGCGAAGAGCAAGAAAACAAGAAAAGTGAACTACTTTCAAGGCCTTTTACTTCACTGAGCGAGAAAAGTACAGTTATGTCTATTTGGTTTTGCATAGCCGTAATTGTTGATTTCTCGACACTTCAGGTGGTCGCTGTAGGCGATCACAGAAGCTGTGCTTAATGAGCAGTTTCGGACATTTGTAAATAGGTGACCCTCGTGCTCTAAGCTAATATAAGTGCACGACAATTCAAATACGCATCTGCTTTGACTTCGACTCGGCCGAAAAGCTTTGAAACGAAGTCCCCGAAGTTCTTGCGCATATCGAGACGTCATTTTAAACACACTAAGAAAACGGACATGCCAGGATCGCAACCATAGCAGCTCCTTAATAATGTGTAACTAGCGGTGTCAAAAACTTTATTTTTGGATAAGAGTTGTATAAACAGGCTAAACTACCTTGGACATGATGGCTGAAGTTTCAGTAGGTGGAACCATCTTTATTAAAGGCTGCCTCGTCGGCTCCTATTTTGATATTGTTAAGTGCCATTTAGGGTTTGTGAAACAGTTGACAAAATAGCATTAAGACATTACCGTCGAATCAAACAGCGCGTTTCTCACTGGCGGCTTAACTCGCTTTCTGCTTTCTTTAATAAAGATGCACCAATGTATAGCTGTGAATGGCGATTCTATTTCTTTGTTCCCCGGTTTGCTTCTCGTTTTATTGTTTTGCATACGTCGAGAAAGGCGGCAGCGTACGAACTAGATGTCATATAAACCGTTTCTGTGCGCACGAGACAACTCCGCGCAAACTAGTTTTGCAAATAAAGCGACTGCGTTGCACAGACCCAATATTGTGTGTGTCCGTTGTCTTCCGTGTCAAAGAAGCGCGTCGTGGCCCCTCTCCCGACGCAGAAAACGGAGAACGACAATAAAAGCAAAAGAAAGAACGGAATGTCGATCGGAATCCTTACTTTCCCGATGTTCTCCCTTCCGCACATTCAGCTATATTTTGTCACTATGCAAGGGGCGATAACTATAGAACATTTTGGGGCCCATGGGCGCCGACCGATCTGAGTGCAGATTAAATAATAATAAGCGCCCTCTACCCGGACCGCGTCCCTCCGACCCGAACGCCTTGCTTCAGCTGAGCAGACAAGTGGGTCACTAAGGGATCGAAGGAGGCGAAAAAAAGGGGAAACACACAGACACACAGACACGCAGAGACGCACACGCACGCACGCACATATCGCAGCAGCTGCCGGAAATGGAGGATCGGTGAGCTAGGACGTCGCGCCTTAATCATCAGGAGAGGGTACCGCGAATAGATGCCCCCACCTAGTCTGATTCGGGGCCGCCGAAACGCGGGTAAGATAACGCGTGCCGCACCGAGATTTGTTCGTGCCCAGCGACTGCGGGGGGGGGGGGGCTCTCCCGAATTGGGCCGCATCGATTGGACCGCGCAGTGCCGTGGCTTTGCGGTGATCGCGAGACAGCCCGCAATACGGGAGACCTTGGCGTCGTCGTCCCGCTATTTTAAGGTGCGCAAATACTACGTCTTCACGATCGAGAGTCGGCCTGGCCCGAGCTTCACGCCTCAATGCCACCTTGCCGGCCGTCGACACGCAACAACTTCTTTTTTTTTTTTTGTTCGTGGCGCGTGTTCTATTTTTGAAATGCTCGGTTGCTCCTCGCACGTGTGCCCAAATTGCTTGTCTCTGTCTCTCTTTTTTTACTTTAATAATTTAATCACACCTGCCAATTTCCTCCCCTCCGGTGCATGGGTGGACAACTGGAATTGCCTTTCGTTTAAGTTTCCTACCCTTAAACCGAAACTTTACCAAGAACACGGTTCACTTACGCTACTTCTGCTAACGTCCCTGTCAATTATCTTTTCTATCTCTTTCTCTATTTAGGCAGTTAACAGCAGTGTTGCATAGCTACCGAGTTCAATGACTATATGTTCAATAGCTTCCCCACTAACATAGAACGGTCGTCATTACTCTTTCACCGGTGTAGACTTGAATATAATTTGGCTCCCGTGGTCGTCATGGTGCTGTCGTAAGAAACAGTAACACACTCGGCATTTCGAAACCGCGATTTGGGCATCACTTCGCAGGGCTACCATCGGTAATTCTAATTTAAAGCGTAAGCATATGTGTGAAGAACACCCTCAACCACAGAGAACGATACATTTGCTAGCTGATGCAATAATAGGGATTAAAAACCCGATCGGGGAGGAGGCGGCGTCCGCTACTTTCGGATGCAAAAGGTACCGCTGACGTGAGTAACACGATTAGGAAAGTCCAATTCACATGCTGGAATCAAGGCGAAGCGTATCTTTCGTGAAGTGGCTAATTAAGTGTTATAAAACTAACTTCGACGCGTACAACTGTATTTGTTGCCACCCTGTGGTACGTGTTACCTCATGCAACGTTTATGTATTTGTACCGCGCAGTTCACAACTCTATTATATAGCATGCAATGTTTATGTTTATGGACTGCGCACCACACACAAGCCATACCCAAATCGTGACAGCAGTTCATGCCAGTGCGCATTGCGAGACGTCAACAGAGACATGTCGCGAGTACGAAGACTATGTGTGGCGTTTGTCGAGGCATGGCTGCTCTCTAACGCAGCAGCAACGTGGAGTATGGTCTGCCCAGTCGACCGGTTGCTATCTTTCGCCGCATCCGACGCTGTGGCACTGCGAACTGACTCTGCGTAACGTCCCTAGATAACTCCTGCGTATGCTGGGGACTTTAACCTTGTGGGGTGTCTTCGCGCATGGCTGAAGCATGAGATTTAGAGGGCTCGGTGGCGACTACTATAAATTGTTTTAGTTTACGCGACTTGCGAGAACAATTTCACGATGCGCCAACGACACAACTTGAAAGATACGGAAGGGCGTGCGGGAAAGCCTTCGATAAGAAGCTGAGCGATCGCAAGTTGCAAATACCAAAAGGTGAGGTGAAATTGTCACTTTACCCTGAGGGTCAACGCTAGTTCACGTGCAGTTGTCTGCGTTATGATGAGCTTCGTTCACTTACCGTGGACGCTAATAAACTTAGACATCGGTGCGCAAACGCAAGTAAAATCATAAGTATTCGTGATGAAATTTCGCAAGCAGTGTATAATATATCGAGCGAATAGTAGGGAGAGACGTACGCAGAGAGAAGTATGAGGTGAAACACGTAGAAGCATGAGGTAAGCCTGGCTATTCATCGGTCCTCAATATTCCAACGTCTGTGGCCAAATGGAAACTGGCGTGCGCGCTTGTGCTCTTGCGTGAAAGCAAGAGCACAATTGTGCTCTTGAGCACAACTGAGACAATTGAGACCAATTGAGCTTCCTCGTGCAAGTGCAGCGCGACGCGGTTTTGGGGCTCTTGTGCAAGAGGACGAAGGTTCGATTCCACTTTCGGATACGCATTAAAGCGAAGCTTTCTTTGCAAACCCTCCACGGATATTGCTGACCATGGTTGCTACTGCTGCTGCTACTGGGTCCTGCTGCTTGTCGCGCCGAATGGCTCACACACAGTGGCTCACATACGTCACAGGCCGCAAAGAATCTTGTACCGTAGCTCTAGAACTCTGGTGTGCACGAGAATACGCCAACACACGATCGCAAAGACCGTGACAGGTGCAGAGGCCCGAAAAACACGCGTTGCAGTCTGCTTTGACTTGTCGACTTCTTCAATTCCTCCTCGAAATTTGAAGTTCTGCAATGCGGTTCCTCGGCTTTTACCTGAGTAAGAAAGAAAACGCGGCGCCACGTGGTGTATACTGATTAAATTCAAGAAGGAAACGACAAATGTGAACTAACATCTGAACCGCTCCATTGCATTCGTGAAGTCATTACTAAATTTAACCTCTACAGTTTATTCTTCTTGAGACGTTCGCCTGACTGACTGAAAGAGGAAGGTAATGCGAAACTTTTTCGAAGTCATTAAAAACGGGGTGATTAATTAAGGAGCAGACCGCCAATGTGTTATCTCGTCTAAGAACATTTAGTTGTTCGAGAAACGGGACGGAGGCAAAACTGCAATCAAGACACAGCTTCTCGTCTGCGAAGTTTTGACGCGTGGAGAAAACGATTTCCACGGCGCTCTTGCGACGCTCTGTCGTTGGGGAATCATTCATTGTCGACGAAATCACAACGGCCTTTTCACCACAGCGTACGTATCAGGCAGCAAAACTTTGCCGTCCGAGATCAAAAGAACCGTCAGTATATAAAAGATGGCGTGACCATTGGCATGACGAGATATCCAGCGTTCGTCACAACGTTTCCGTAGATTACTGCGTTTCACTTCGGACGTGACCCGTCTCGTTGGGGGGGGGGGGGGGGGGGGGAGGAGGGGGGGGTAGTGCCTTAATTGAGCGAAATCTGGCGTCTTTCTCGACCTATTTTTAAAACTCGATCGTCCTTGGCGAGTGTACTCGTACATGCGCGACGTCGGCCTCCTTGTTTGTGCAAGGTGCCGTTTTTCTGTCTTCTTATGCTTGGGTTGTTTAAAGGCGACACGGCTCTTGAATCACAGCCGCCGTGTGTCCTTGCTCTAGGCCACTATTTATGGACCCGCAGCCGAAGAGCTGGTGCATTGTCAAAGGAATAAGGCCGGCCCCTTAGATAACAGAAAGTCTGCTTCGTCCCAAGGGCTATTTCGCAAAACGTAAACAGTCAGGCAGGGCATCGTCGAAAGCTGCACACACGGTAGAATGAACGAAACTTTCTTGTCTGCGCGGCCAGAGTTAAGCGTTAAGCAAGGTGCTTGGTGTTCTTGGCATATAATGGCTACCATGGTAACATTGATGAAGTAGTAAAATTGCGCACGCAGGAGGGAACTTCTGAAAACATAATTATCTGTTAGCATAGCAACTATGACATGATGTGAAGAAAGGTAATCAAGTAAACTTCGTTTTCAGCATCCGGTAATGGTGCTGGTCTCATTGTTTGAAGAAGGACGAAACCGCTGGATAAAAAAAAGAAAAGCTGTGAGGAACGACGCATTTCAGCTTTCGCAAACGTTAGCAATTCACATCGCTCGAAAAAATAATACAAACTCTTCTGTAAGAGGGTTTATGAAAGCGCCCTTCCCCCCCCCCCCTCCAACACTTCCTCCATTCAGAACATATTTCGAACTATATGCACGCGTGTGTGTGTGCGGGGGGGGGGTTATTTTTCGTTTGCGTTAACGGTGACTGCGATATTCCATACTGTGTGTGTGTGTGTGTGTGTGTGTGTGTGTGTGTGTGTGTGTGTGTGTGTGTGCGTGTGCGTGTGCGTGTGTGTGTGTGTGTGTGTGTGTGTGTGCGTGTGCGTGTGCGTGTGCGCGCGCGCGCGCGTGTGTGTGTGTGTGTGTGTGTGTGTGTGTGTGTGTGTGTGTGTGTGTGTGTGTGTGTGTGTGTGTGTGTGTGTGTGTGTGTGTGTGTGTGTGTTTTGCGTTAACTGTGGCTGCGATATTTCATACTGTTTCAGGGTTTCACGTTTGACATGGCGCAGAGCTAAAGGCCAAGAAACATACCTGACATGGCTCCTGGCGCATTGATAATACAGAGCAATGCCAAAAATACTTAACGAGAACATGACACATGACCAATGGCACACGCACTACTTCGTATACCACGAGTAATCAAACAACACATTTTTTTAAATGCACAGAATAAACTATACATTTCAACAATTTGATGCACTGGACTAGTGAACTGTGTCATTTATCAAAAATAATGAGAATACAACAACAGGAGGTTGCAAACAATCCAGGAAATACAATTTTGATTACCTCCTAAATGTCCAAGTAAACGTGAAGCTTGTTCTATGATGTCAGTTAAGGAATCATGCATATTAAGTACATTAGGAAATTGCAATTTTAATTGAGTGCCCTAATTTGTTCTTGTTCGAATGTTTGCAAAATGTCTGCTTCTAAAGAAATATGTAGTTGTAGCACTGTGTGTACAAAAAAAATGTTTTCTCGAACTATTCTGAACTCTAGAAAGATAACTTCAGGGAATTTTTGTTCACACAATATATTATTACTTAGTATGCAACCTTGCTTAAAGTATGGAAAATAAAGTATACTTATACATAGATAAATTATTCATGAAACGAATGCTCTTTTTCTGCATTATATATGAATTTTGCAAGTCAGCTTTAGAAGTTACGCCCTATACAAGTAAACAGTAATGAATCCGACTGTGAATCACCGAATGATATAACTGACGCTTTAGTTTCAGAGGTACTAATGCACGATACTTGTTTAACGCATGGAATTACTGGGCTATATTAAGTTTAAGAAAATTAACGTGGCCTGTCCGGCGCAAGTTCTCGTGAAAGAAAACGCCAATAAACTCGTGTTCCAAAACCTTCTCTATGAAATACGGTTGAAATGTAATTACGCCATCAAGAAGGAATTCGCCTATTGTTTGAAAAAAAAAGAAATACGATGTACTTTGTCTTAATGACATTTAAGAATAGTTGGTTAGCAGTCAGCCACTTCGAAAGGTTATTTACCCACCCATTACCGATTAGAATCTAAGATGAAGCATGGCGTGATGGAAAAAGGACGTTCGTCTCATCTGAATTTAATAATATGTCAGACATTTCAGGGAAATGTACAAAATCATTTATGTAAAGTAGGAAAATTGCGGAGCCTATGATTGAGACTTGAGGAACACCATATTCTATCGGTGACACATCAGACCTAGCGCAACCTATATCTACGAATTGAGAGCGATTCTGAAAATAACCATATAATAAATCAAGTGCACGGCCCCTATCGATATATCGGTAATCTTGAAAAATAAGTATGTTGTGTATAATAAAATCAAATGTTTTGATAAACTCTAAATATCTTCCAATCGTTTACGGCTGATTTTCCATATATTACAAGCAATTTTCCCACGGACGTTAAGTACATCTGATTCAGTACATTTATGTTTTTATAATCCGTACTGATTCGCTTACAGTAACTTCAGTTTCTCAAGCTGTCCTCTTATTCTAGAGTTCGAAGCTAGCTTTCTCACTTACTTTACAGAAAATTGGGAGTAGAGAAATTGGTCGATAATTGCCAATGCAATCGACAGCACCACCTTTGTATTGAACCGAAACCCATGCAATCTTCATTTCTTCGGGAAATAGTCCAGAAGAGAACGCAGTGTTAGTTATGTGACAAAGCGCTGTACTTAATATGTCTGCGACTCCTTTGATTGGTCCAGTCTTAAGGTCATTGAAACCGCAGGAGTAACTGTTTTTCAATTCACTAATTATTTTTTTTAAATTCACTTGGTGTAACAGGATGGAGAAAAATTGTTCTCCTTTCTTTATTACTTACGTACACACCTGCCGAATCACCCAAATGCTTCGTAAGGTTTACGAATTTGGACTTCCTTTACAATTTTACGAATGTTGCGTCAATATTTACGATAAACAAATTCTGTTAGCAAAAATGTGTAGTTAGTAAGTTCCTGAATCCGCCGTTCGAAGTCTTCCGATGCATGGTGAACGAGTGCAAGATGGTACTTGCTTTGAGCTAGCTTATATAGGCAAGTTCCAGAAGCAGTCGCGAAAAAAAAAAGTCACATTTAAAAGCAACATGATGGTGTCACTTTTTGCTGTGCCATGTTTAATGTTGCCTGTACGTGCCTTGCGTCGAAAGTTAAGCCATCGGTATGAAAGTTTGTATGTTTTTTTTTTCTAATCAGGCGTGTGCTCAGGGCAAGCTTTAAAAAAGAATGATTGCAACGTCTGCCCCCCCCCCCCCCCTCTCCACACACCTACCACATCTTGCAGTGGTGAGCGGGATATTACGAATCTCAAAGCTCACTGGTTGGCGGGTATGCTTACATAGCATAAAAAAAAGTATCCGACACCTAAATAACTAAACATCCATGAGTGTAAATTAAAAGTGACAAACTGTCAGCAATATCTTTACTACGGAAGACTTGCTCACCTAGTTTCATTTCCCGTGGGGCACCAGTTTGAGTAGGCCCCCATAAAGCGTTCAAAGTACGTCAACCTTTTTTTCGGGCTATAGGAAATATCTGAAAATGTTTTTATTTAACATACACAATGCGACATTTATTTATGTCAGCGTGTAATTCTAAACTTCTTACATTGTTTTAGAAGTTCGTTATCTCTTTGCTTATGCAAAAAGGTTTCGAAGCGTTTATTTCGCGCCTTTAATAATTTTAGTAGGTCGTAAGTTACCGATGGTTTTCTTGTTCTCTTTCATTTCCTCGGTACCACCACGAGGAAGGAATGTTCATCAAGCTCAATAATTGTATCAAGGAACAAGTTTTAGGGGGTATTAGAATCAGAGCCAGCCGCATCAGACACTTCACTCCAGTTTTCACAATCAGTAATTCGAGCAGGCCAATCAATACGCGTTGAAAAGCCGTGCAGGTACACGAGGACAATGAAATCGCTAAACGCGATATTGGGTCTCAGAAGGTAAATATTAAAATCACCCAATATTACCGCAGGCAATTTTAGGAATGACGAGGAATATTGAAAAAACTCAAAGAAGCTAAGATATTCACCACAAGGTCCAGGAGGAAGCCGATAGGTGATTCGGATAACAAACGAGTTGCATTTGATAAAGAGCGATTCACAACTTGACGTTATGGTACAATGCTCAAGAATGACGGTGTAACGTAAATTATTCTTTACATACAAGGTGACACCGCCACCCTTCCTGTCAATTCTATTGAGATATACTCCAATCGATAACCATCAAATCGCACTATGTCATGAGCACAAGGAAATCATATTAGCGGGAAAGCTAAAACTTCAAACTTAAGACATAAAGATGACAGAAAAGCATTCTGACCATCGTCCTTATTTCTTAAACTGCGAGCATTAAAGCAATAAAAAGAGAAGTGCCGTTGCTTTTGTTGATCAAAAGCGGCGTTTCGAAAGTACTCACTAGTCTGATAACAAAAACGACACGTAGTAACGGCCATAATAATATATCTTTTTAAAAAACGTCGGCTATGTAGCAACTTTCTCGGCATGATCCTAAATCATTTTGTTCAGATCGTATTCACTGCGAATTTGAATGACGTTATCGCCTTCTACTTTAAGCGAAAAAAAAAATGTGCCCGTTCTTCTGCCGAAAAGAAGAAAGACAGAAAGAAAAGTAAGAAAATCATTCGTTTCACTTTCTTTTATCCTGATGGAGAAGTGTCTTGTTCATGGGTGTCAAGTTGTCAAATATTCGCACGCTCGATTCCAACTGCTTCAGCCGATTACGACACTGATTCCATTGCTCCATTGCGTCGCAGAAGATTGCGGAACATTAGATTGCTAGTATAGGCTTTTGAGTTTTTCAATATTTATGCGACCTAATGGGGGGCATTTATGTGTGTATAGGTGTCTTCTCTTTTTGTTATTGTTTTAATTCTGGCGGTATCTATTATTTTGTTCTCTATCGTGTTTTGCTAGGTATCGCTGGACAAACATTTATTCTTAATTCGTTTTTTTTTAACGTGAAGGAGTAGCCAGCATGACATGTTGGCGCCAATATCTCCTCATAGCTGTGTACTAAAAGAAAATTAAAAAAGAAACCTTCGCATTCGCGTGTAATACAAGCTGGGTTTGTTCTTCCGAATACTTTTCGAAAAACACGTTAACTTCCAGAAACCACCGTCGCTGCAGTCATCTCTCATAAATCATAGGCGATTGAAATTGTACCAATCCTTTCTGCTACTTTACGTGACAGTTCTAGAGTTGTCGATTAGTGTATTCACGTGTCAAGCCGGTTATACGAAGCGGGAACGTTAATGTGATCCTAATTCAAGTAGCCTGGCGGTAGTCTGAGGAGGACACATGAAGGCTCGGGACGGCAGGCTACTACTGTTTTTTCTTTTTTTCAGCCAATGGCGATTGTTGGGCTCGATGTAGGCCCTGCTGGACCCGCTGAGCCAGACCACCCTTCTGGACTTGAACGCTGAACGCCCTGCATTCTGAAAGCTGAACGCCCTGCGTCCTGAACGCTGAACACCTTGCGTTCTGAACGCTGAACACCCTGCGTCCTGAAAGCTGAACGCCCTGCGTTCTGAACGCCAAATTCTGTTAAATATTCCCGCCCTGCGTTCTCTGCAACACCAACTCAGCAGGCCGAGCGCAGCGTGAACCGCAAACGGCCTCCATCCCACCGGCACTGTCTCCCATGCGTTCCATGGCATCGCAGTGCATGCTTCGGCTCCATCAACGTCCCCCATTGGTATAGTATAGACACGTCTTCCGCGCCCACACCCCTTGTCTCGCTATCATGTCGAGCTGAAGACGTTCACTCAATAGTCACGGTCACCTTCTATTGAATCTTAATATGAGTGTTAGTTCTGATTGCTTGTGCAAGATATCTCTTCTCATTCCATGCAGCAAATTTATGCTTTGTAAGACTTTCTTCAATGTTGCACGGCGTCTTTTAATGCGTGTGTGAAAAGCTATAAGTTCCTCCTGGTCTCTGCGTACATTGAGTAGAAAACCAAATGTGTACTGACTAGCTCTACAGAAGATGCCTCTGGGTAACAACGTTTCTGGAGTTGGCTATCTTGGATCACCGAATGACCTAGCGTACTTATTGGTCTTGCTGGTTCCTCGGCATAAATAGATAGCTTCGAAATGCGAAATGCAGAGATATAAACCGAAAAAGAACACGCGGTTTGGAATTCCACACTGGAAGTGTGATCAGAGTGTAAAGAACAATAAAACGACAGAGTAAACTTAATATACACGCGATCAGAGTATTTGTGACATTCCTACACTTTCTTTCTTTCTTTCTTTCACATGTTGGAGGCTGAAAGAGGGGCTGATAGCTTGACCTAGTAACGCGCCATGATTTCCAGTGGCAAAAAAAGTTGGAGTCAGACCAATAGGAAAGACACTAGACTAACAAATGAGCGTCTTTCAAGGAGGTGGTGGGGGTGTTGGTGTTGCAGCAGGCGGGGTTAGCCTGGCATAAATAGTCAGGTTAACCCCAGATCCTCAGAAATTGTGTCGCCTGGGCCTCCTATGAGTGTCACAGTGTCAAGTCTAATCCTTTCCTTAAAACTTTTTTCCTTTTTTTTAACTGCTGTAAAACATGGTGCGTCTCCCTCATTGTCAGTGAGAGTGAATCGGCACCTACGAATCAAAACTAGAAACGGGCATTCTCATGCTGTTATTTCGATAAAATAACCATGTTTGTTTATTCATGCTCCGATTTTCGCGCTTTATTCTGCATTAAAGGGAATAATAATCAACCTTCTGAAACAGCCGCTCAATAAAAGTGCTAAAGTTGGCTTCGTTATAGTACAAGCCTGTCGTACAGAAAATCCCGCTTTGAAGGGGCCACGGAAGGGACACCGAAAGAAGCCTTCGTTCAGTGTCACGATTCGAGGCTGCATATTTCATAAGAATAAAACGAAATGTTTTTTTACCTGACTGAAGAACGTATCGCAAGCTGTGCCCGGAACCGGGTCTGCGCATCACAAGCCATACTTACTTTTATAGACTAGTGCAGAAAATGAGTCAGCTTGAAAAGATGCATGATTAAAACTGCAACTCATATAGTATTTCATCGCTTGTTAGGCAGCAGGAAGGACAGCATGCAAAACTTAATGCGGCCCACGTAGCATACTTATATGCTTACCTACAGCGCAACAACTTAGACGAAACACCAAGGAAAAATGAGATCACACGAGCGCGGCGTGGTGTAGTCTTTAGTGGGCGTGTTCCGTTTGCTGTGCTCGCGCTATGGGTAAATGCTATGGGTAGACTGACCCAATTTTAGTTTTATTCAGACATATATCCATGCCTACTCAAGGGGGTCGCCAACTGTCTCTGGCATTGCGCTGCTGAGCCCGAAGTCGCCGGTTATATTTTGGCCACGTCAAGGGCAAAAAAAAAAAAGAAAAGCCAAGGCGATCGTGTATTTAGATTTAGGTGAGCTTTAAAGATCCCCAGAGGGTCAAAATCAATTCGGCGAGTCCTCCACTATGGTGTGCCTCCAAATCAGACTATGGTTCTGGCAGTTACAACCATGGAATATAATGAAATTTTGCGTACATGCCCACTAAAGAAAAAGGGTGAAGGACCAGATCGCGCACCCGGTTGGCTACCCTACACACATGGCGCGGGCTTAGGGTACAAGAAGAAAGAAAGGATAGGAAAGGTGGTAAAACACTTGCTATGGCTCTTTGAACAGTTGAACTTTTCAGATGAAAGCGTGTCATCTGAACGTCTAAACACAACAGGCGTTCGCTATCAGTGTTTCGTCTACTCACCACAATCGGCAAAGAGTAGCCCGGTAACATGGGTAGCCTGTCTGTAAGCCTTGCCTCCATATTCGCGCTGACGGCACAGTTCGCACTATTAGTCTAGCTGTCGCAACGGACGGTCGTCACCAGGCATGCGAAGATCGCGCGTAGAGAAGCGGGGAGCCGAGAAGGACGTTCAGTAAGGTCGACTTCTTTCTCGAGCTGGCAGTTGTTCTGACAAACGGAGCACGGGGCCGTCAGAAGACAAGAAAAAGAAAAACTGCAATAGTCGCAAAAGTAGACACTCGCTGCAAAGCTTCAGTCAAACGGCAAGCGTTGATTCTTGGCGCACATCAGTTGTTCTCGCAAACCATCCGATGTCAGTGCTTCGGCCTGTTGTCTTTCGACCTATTTAACGCTGTTTTCACACACCGCCGAAAGAAGCGAAAGAACTTCGAACAAAAAAATTGAGACCGATTCCAAGGAACTTTGAGGAACGTGCAAAATTATATGACCGGAACAGGTTTAGAAATAAGATCGTTCTTCATCTTCTGTCCAGAACTCCGTGCTGGTTTTTCTCCATGCGCCAGAACTTCGGTTTCGCTGAACGTCGGTGTAGCACATGACCATCGCGGAAGCAGGTCTCACTTTTTCGGCGCTACGCACAGCGGGCATCTTAAACACATCGTCTCGTGACGCGGATGCCTCTCGGCGAGTCTTCCTTTCGACCCGACAGCGAGAGCACACACGCCAAACTTATTTCGCGCTGCGGGGCACGAGACAAGAGCGAGCCGGTCAGCGAGTGCCGTTTCTTTCTCCCCTTTTTTTTTCTTTGTTTCGGCAGCGCCTCATCGGCTTGTATGTTTGGGCCCGACCCGGACGCGTCGTAGCCATGACGACTCGGCTCTTTTTCGGGTATCGTGCGTGCGTGGTCGTGTGTGTGTGCGTGTTAACGGCGGTGCCTTCCCGCCGCGTTTGTGCGCGCAGATGCTGCTTTATTTTCCTTGCCGTTGTCCTCCCGCTCCCCGGTCACTACCATACCCTCCTTCCCCACTTGCGGGAGGCGCATCCTCGTTTCTTCCCCTCCTCTCTCTTTATTTCCCCTTCCCTACATTTCCTCTCCGCTTTCTCTCTTTCCTACTATCTGTCTCTCGCACTCCGTACCTCTCTCCTGCGCTTCTTTACCGGTTCCTTCTCGCGATCATAACCTTTACACTCGCTTCTTCGCTTTTCCCTTTCTTTCTTTCCTAGCTTTCCCCTACACTCGCCTACCTCCCCATTCCCTACATCTCTCCATTAATTTCTTCTCGCTTTCGTTCTCTCTTTTCTAACTGTTCCATACGCTTGCATACCTTTCCCACCCTGTCCCTGCACTTCCCAACCCGCTCACTACACCTCCGACCTCTTCCCCGTGCTTTCCTATACCTGTCCTCCCTCTTGCATCCGATGTACACGCCCTTCATACACCCTTCCCTACTCGTCCCTCACCATCCCTCCGAGAGGAGCGCTTTCGCTCTTTCCCAGCCGGCCAGCGCTGTTTGTTCGTATCAGCTTCTCGCAGCCCCTCGTTCCCGACTGTGTCCGACGGGTTGGCCCTCTGCTATTTGCGGTTTTGTCTTTGCTGCCGTGTCGCGTCGAACCTAGCGTGTCGCACATCCGGGTCGCGCGTGGTGTCATCGCGTGAGACCGAAAGGACGGGCGGGGCGGAAAGGGTTAGAGCAGCTCGCTCGAGTTTCTTTCTTTCTTTCTTTCTTTCTTTCTTTCTTTCTTTCTTTCTTTCTTTCTTTCTTTCTTTCTTTTATGGCACCTGACTGCAGAATCACTTCAGGACACGCACTATCGTGACACCGCGCGTTCGCACCGCGCACGACTGGGGGACCTACGTGCGCGGTCCAGTGAAGTCGGAGAGTGACGGTAATGAAAGGCCTGCCTGGGGAACTCTGTACAAAGTTTCTTTTCTGAGAAACGTGTGCGATCACTGGAAGAGTCGTGCTCGCGCAGTCGGATGCAGGCAGGGCGTTATGTTAATTGATAGAGGTCACCTGCAACGGTCTGCTTCGATCCACGTTTGAGTGTGACCGTCGCGGCGCGCGCATTGCTCAAGCAGAGCGGATGCGGTCGATTTCTCGTTCGGCCTTTGGTGCGGGCCGCGTGGCACGCCACCGAGTTCCTGACCTGGCGCGGACGCGCGTGACAGGAGGACACTTTGACCCGAGCCGAGTTGCGTCGTCGCCTTTTCTTGGTTTAATGACACCGCGCTTCCACTAACGCTGGCCTCTGTCCAGACTGTTTCTTTCTTTCTCCTGGGGGGAAGGGGGGGGGGGGGAGGGAGGGAGGGGGAAGGGGGGGAGGGAGGATCGCTCCATTTCTTTATTCTTTGTACTGACAAGAGGCCTTGAAATTGTGAAATCTGTTTCCTTACAATTGCTCTGTGCGCGCGAATATGCGCGTGCGCTCTATTGCTTTATTGGCACGCGCGCGCTTTTGCGTTTCAGAGAGAGAGAGATAGAATAGGAGAAGAAACGCAGAGAGGTTAACGAGGTTGCAGCTGGTTTGCTACCCGGCACTGGGGGGAGGAGCAATCGGGAAGAAAAGGGAAACAAGAAAGCGATAAAAAAATAAAGAACTGATGCAGGCGCACACACACAACTGCGTTCGCCGCGCAATTAGAGGCAGTCGCACAGCCCAGTCGTCTTTAAAATGCGCAGCCGTGCTCTGGTGGCTGCGTGGATGACGATGAATCCATGGTATCAATAATCTTGCTCCTGTGACGGTTTATCGTCCAGTCGGCTTGGATCATGCCCGCAAAGTCTCTCTCGTAATCAAAAGAAGGGCAGTAGACGTAAACGTATAACATGGTATCGTCGCAACCACACAAGCTTCACGAGGCACTGTCAGACATCATACTAATACGAAAACATACAGCGTTCTGCCACACCAAAGTTTGTGGGACACAGAACAGCGGTAATATGCAGTGTACTATCAGCACAAATTTAAACGCAAACAAGAACTGATCAGAGCGCCCGTTAACCTTCATTACAAGGGAGGGCAGGGCAGCGAACCAGAATATCTTCCGTTTAACTTCCCTTTCTTCCCCCCTCTCTCTCTCTCTATTTGTATGTTGTCGTGTATTTGTGTTTTGTGTATGCCCTGTGTCAGCTGACGTGCACCTGGCGTGTCAGTCCATCGCTCTTCATTCCAGCCTGTGAAAGCTTGCTAGGCGTGCCGACAGGAAATCATCTCCAGAATTAATTAAAGAGCCCTCCGTCTCTCTATATCGAGTTTATGTAGAGAAAGATCAGCTACTGCTGCTGCTGCTCTCCCCGCGACCTCCAATTAACCCTGTCTTGAGCTAGCTGATTCCAATTTGCGCCTACAAATTTCCCAATTTCGTCACCCCACCTAATTTTCTGGCGTCCTCAACTGCGCTTACCTTCCCTTGGCGCCATTCTGTAACTCTAATGATCCACCGGTTATCTCCCGAAGCATTACACGAACGGCATGCCCAGCCTTCTAAGGCAGTTAGATAGCGAGTTAGATAGGGCAGTAGGTAGGGAAATATTTGAGGCGCATTTCGTTACAAAAGCTGCATGCTGATGAATGTGTAAGCGCTCCATCTCTGACACACAGTGATACAGAAGTGTTGTACCTCCAGAAGAACGCGATCAATGCTCTGTAGTGGCTTGCTGTGGGCGCCTATTGGCTTCGTTACGCATTTGGTTTTATCCTACGTGGCACATTCGTTTATGCGTCTGTCAGCGCATTTATTTGAGCATACGGTGGTTTCTTGCATGTTTTTCTGAATGAAGCTTGTCAGTTGAAGTATAGCGCTCTATCCTGACCCATATTTTATCCCCGTTAGTCTTGCTAGCGCTAGTAATTATGTCGCGGCAAATGCATCAACACCAACTAGCCCAACTTTCTGCGTTAACTATGTCCTCAGAGTTGCCAGAATTGCGGTAGTCAGTGGCGGTTCCGTGTCACTAAGGCGTAAAGTAACAATACAACAGCCTGTCATTATTCATTAAGTATACATAGTGAGAGGGCCCCTCACTATAGTGACTTCCACATCGAAAAGTGATTAAGTTATTTTTGGCCTGTCTGTTTCTATCCATGCAGATGCTAAATGAAGGACACTTACTTTTTCACTGCGCATCGTATAATTGGGAGCTCGTACGTGCTTGAGGGAGTTGTGAGCGGGTGCTCGTAAAGTGTGTTTCGCGACATCTTTCAGCCATTTTTTCATCTGGGTTAGCATATGCCACACTTGTGGCGAGGCTAACCTCTCCCGCTTTCTTTAAGGGACAGCAAAGAAAAATATAAGCTTGGCTTCGACCAATAGATGAAGTTACTTTTCTGGTGGTGCAAATATGCCGATCTCACAGTGAGCGGAGACGCTGTAAGACAGATAGGATGCGCGCACGCACGCACACACACACAAAAAAAAAGGAAAAGGAAATGGTGGCGCCATCTTGAAGTTCTCGTACTAACTTCCAGTGCCATCGGATATTCTCGCAGCATCTGCTCCGCGCTGTATAGATAATTGTTGACCAAGTAAAATAAAGGCTTACACTACGTTCAAAAGTAAGCAATGACTTCAGCGGGAACATCTGGGAACTTGCCAGATATAGGAACGCGAATCAAGATCCATGATTCCAACTTGACGTCATCAATGCGTGCTGCAAGCGAGAAACTCATAAGTGATACACTTGGCCTTCGTGTATGGGTGTTTTTTTTTTCTCGTTCATTTCGTTTCCCCACTCTGTAACTGTGGATATTCAGGTAAAGGAAGGCGAGAGAGAGAGAGAGAGTAAAACTTTATTAATGTAAATAAAACAAGGCACCATGGTTGGAGCCGCTATTCCAGGGCCCCACTGGCACGAGCGGCTCGCTGGGCTTGGTCCAGAAGAGCCAACTGGCTCTCCCGACCCTCGTCCGCAAGCCATGCCTCCCACTGCCTATTCCTCATGAGTGGATGTTCGTGTAATATGGGACTGTCTATGTGCGGAGGCCTCCTGGGACACTCCCATGTGATGTGTTTTAGTGTGGGTGTGTCTGTGCACCACGGGCACTCGTCAGTGAACCTCGTGGGGTGTATTCTGTGTAGGTGGTGCAGGTTGGGGTATGTATTCGTCTGAATACGACGCCAGTCCCTCTCCTGTTGGCTGTTTAAATCGGAGTGAGGATGTCCAAAACGTCGCCGCTCCTGCCTTTGCTGTAGGAGGATGTCACGGGAATTCGGTGGAAGGTCATCGCTAGGCCATGCCGTTGCTCGGACGTTCAAACCTCGAGCAATACGGTCTGCCCTAGCGTTTCCTGCCAGTCGCTCGTGTGCCGGACACCAGATGATAGTGTGGTGCCCCTCTAGTTGAGTGCCTAAAATTTTGATTACTGATTTGGGTGCCGTTCCTTGCAAAAACAGGCGGCAAGCCGCTTGTGAGTCGGATAATATGACAGCCGAATTGGTTTGGCGCTCGGCGTCCTGAATGGCCAAGGCGATGGCTGCAGCCTCTGCCACGCATGCCGAGGTGGTTTTGAAGGATGCCGTTGTTATGTTGTTGTTGCATGTAGAAACTATGGTGAAAGTGTCTGACCTGGCTCGACTGGCATCCGTATAATACACCCCCGGTCCCATGCCGAAACGTTTGTGAAGGGTCTTTGCCCTTGCTCTGCGTCGTCCGGGATGGTACTTGGGGTGCATGTTTTTGGGAATTGGGGCCACCGCGATGTGCGATCGAACATTGCGGTCTATCTGTGCCGTTTCCTCTCCGCAATACTGGGGTCTCAGGGGAAAGCCTAACCTCGCCAATACTTCCCTGCCCTGAGTTGAAGAACAAAGTCGTTCTTTCTGGGCATATAACGTCGCGACTGCGTACTCGTCAAAAGTATTGTGCAGGCCCAGTCGCTCGAATCTCTCTGTGCTAGCGCATTCGGGAAGACCAAGGACGGCTTTGAAGGCTTTTCTTATTATTGTGTTTGCCTGTTTAATCTCTTGGTTTGTCAAGGCCTGATATGGAAGGGCGTATGTGAGTCGGCTAATTACGAATGCGTGAACCAGGCTGATGGTCTGTCCCTCAGTTAGGCTGTCTCTGCTTCTTGCCACTCTCCTTATCATTCTGGCCACGTTTCCTGTGACCGCCTTTAGTTTTTGTAGGGTGTGAGATGTTCCAGCATTCTGCTGTATCCACATCCCCAATATTCTGAGTGTCTCCACTTCACGAATTGGCGACCCGTCGAGAGTCAAAGTGAGCGGCACCCAGTCCTTCTTTCTTGCGTATTTCGCACGCACCCGAATGAATTCCGATTTTTCGGGTGCGCATACCATGTCCGCCACCCTCGCGTATTCCACGACTGCGTCTATGGCCTTTTGAAGGGTTTCTTGCTTGTCCCCGTAGGACCCCTGGTGAGCCCAGAACGTAATATCATCGGCATATATCGCACAACCGAGATTCGGGTGTTTATCTAGCTCCAGGGCTAGCTTTCTCATCCCTACATTGAAAAGCAGTGGAGAGAGTATAGCTCCCTGAGGGGTACCTCTGTCGGGACAGTTGAAGGTGTCGGACCTCGTGGAGCCTAATCCGATTGTGGCCGTGCGGTGGCTGAGGAACGAGCGCACGTAGTTATAAATTCGCGTTCCGCAGTTCACCGCTTCCAGTCCCTCCAGAATAGCGTGGTGGGAGATGCTGTCGAAGGCCTTTTTGATGTCCAATGCCAATACAAATTTATCTTCCGACCCTCTGTTGGGGTGCAGGACCTCGTGTTTTAGTAGTAGAAAAACGTCCTGCGCTGACACGTGGGGTCGGAAACCGAACATGTTGGAGGGGAACATGTTGTTTAGCTCTATGTGGTTCGAGAGCCGGACCTGCACAACCTTTTCAAAGAGTTTCCCCGCGCACGACGTTAGGGAGATGGGTCGAAGGTTGTTGATGTTACGAGGCTTACCTGGTTTTGGAATAAGAATAATAGAATGGAAGGACGCCGTCCTCTGTCCAGACCGTGTCGTTAAAGAATTTGGTCAAGCTCTTTAGCGTGTCGTCACTTAGATTGCGAATCATTGCGTTCGTGACCTGATCTAGCCCTGGGGGTCGTGTTTTTCTTGAAGGAGTGTGCCGCTGCGTAAACCTCTTCAAAGGTTATGGGGGCGTCCAGTTCCGGTTGGTCCCGACCTTCGTAGACGGGTTTGGTGGATTGCCCTGTAGGTACAGTTCCTACGTATATCTCTTTAATTTTGTCTATCATGTCAGCTTCCCGACCTTCAAACTCGTTTTCAAGTAGCTTGAGTGTGCGATTCGCGACTGTTTTTGTTCCTCCCGGGTCAATCATACTTCGAAGAATGCGCCATGTTTTCTTTGTAGTCAACGTGCCCCGAAGCGAGTCACTGAACTGACGCCAATTGCTGTCGCTTAACTTTTGTGCGTATTCGTTAGCTTCCTGCGCTAGCTGAGCTATCCGTGTCCGGAGTTTGCGATTAAGCTTCTGCCTTTTCCACCTTTTTGTGAGGCCTCTCCGGGCTTCCCAGAGATGCAAGAGGTGACGATCCACGGCTGGAGCCTCCGTTGTCGTTTCAATTGTTTTTGTGACCCTAGAGTGAATAACTCGGATCCGCTCGGCCCATTCTCCTACGTCTGTTATGCTGCCGATTGTTTCCTGTTTTTCCCGAAATTTGGTCCAGTCGGATAGCGTTGCCTTGCCAATAGCTCTTCGAATCCTGGCTGCATTCACCGATATGCTTAAGATATAGTGATCGCTTCCTAGGTTTTCACCTAGGTTCGTCCATCGCGTCTCACTTTCGGTGTTGGTGAACGTGAGGTCGGGGGAAGTGTCGTGGGATACGCTGTTTCCGATTCGCGTTGGGAGATCTGGTTGAGTTAGCTGGAAAAGTCCGTAGCGCTCTACAACGTCTGCTAACAATATGCCCTTGGGATTGTCTCTATTGTAGCCCCAGTTTGAGTGTTGTGCGTTAAAGTCGCCTAACAATATTAATTTGTCCCTACCTTGAGCGAGTCGCACCGCGGTGGCCACCACGTTTTCAAAATCCGCCTGTTTTTCTCTGGGAGAACTGTAAACGTTGACAATAATTGTTTTAGGTTTGCCCCTTTTCTGCGGCCAAATCGTGATTATCTGGTGCTGAATAGGTTCCCGAAAAGAATAATTTACGCTAATCGTGGCATCCTTCTTGGCAAAGGTGGCTACTTGAGGGTAGTCAGGGTGAGCATAAAGCTCGTACCCTTTGAGTTTTGGATTTTGTTTCCCTATTTCCTGAATACAGATAACGTCGGGAGGGATTGGCGCCGATTCTATGTAGCGCGTGAAATTAGCCAATTTAGTCCGTAGCGTGCAGCAATTCCATTGCCAGATTTCAATGTGTCCGGTCTTTGTGTTGTTTGCCATATTATCCATGGATATTACTGTCGCTATCAGTGTGCTCTATAGCTTTCGGTGTCCTGGTAGGAGCTCCCGGACTTTGACTGACCCTCTTTCGGGGGACAGCCGCGGCTTTTGTTTGCACATCCTCTACCATTCGTTTGAGTTTGTGTAGCTCTGCAAACATTAGTTGCATGTTTTGTGCTAACTGTTCCAGCGTTAACGAATGAGCGCTGGAGGCGGTACTTTGTTGCAGTGATGTATGCGGTGGTGATTTGGAAGTGTGGTCCTCAATTGGTGTGGGTTGCTGTGATGTGCTGTTGTTTGCCATGCGCTTAAAAGCTTCAAACTCGGCTCGTAGCTCGGCTAAACTGTTTCGAAGTATTTTGTTTTCTTCTACTATTTTCTTGTACTCTGGGTTTTGTGTGATTGGTGTAGGTGTATTCTTAGGATTGGCAGTGGGAGATGCGACTTGCGCCCAGCTCACCTGATTATTTTGTGGGGTGCTGCATGCCAGTAGGATCCCTGGTGACTTGCTTCTTGGGGCCTCTTTCTTTTTCGTCTGATCTTGCTGCTGAGGCACCTTGGGTCGGGATACCGAACGTCTCCTCTGGCCCGGCTGCCCGGAACAAGATCGGCTCCTTGACGGCGAGCGGGTTCTGGAGCGGCTGCGACGATCCATGGCCGGAAGGAACTCCAGCTCGGAGTCCTCGTCTTCGGTGGCGAATCGCCGTAGCTGGGTCTTCGTTGGTTTCTTTGGCCGTGGTCTTGATATCTGCCTGACTGGCTTTAGTCTTTTGGGACATCGGCGGTCACCCGTTGGATGATCACTCCCACAAATGGCGCATTTGGGGGTGCACGTCTGTCCATCGGCAGGCTCCCGCACCCCGCACGAGCGGCACACCTGCGCGTCGGGCTGTGGACATACGTCGGTGCGGTGTCCCACGGTGCCACAGGTACGGCAGAATTGTACCGCATTTCGGTAGGGTGTGCAGAGTTTCTCTCCCCCGAAGTAATAAACACACCTTGGCACTCGGCTGCCGTAGAAGGTGAGCAAGGCGCTTTGTGAGTCGCCCATCATTCTTGCGTCGATCAACTCCAGTCCCTGCGTTCGGATACGTAGGTTCGATCGCAGCACGTCAGAAGGCGTGTGTGCTTCTATCCCGTGGATTACTCCCCGCGTCGTGTCTTCTCCTGCCGTAACGTACGCATTGACCGGGTGTTGTCGTCCGTTGATGTTCAAGGATTTGATGGCTTGCATGACCTTGGCCGTATCCCGATTCGGGGTGGATATCACTGCAATGTTCGAGCCTGACTTGATTCTTAGAATAAAATCGTTGTCAGTGGTTCTGTCCTCGCACGCCTCCATGACGGCTCTTGCCAGTGCCTGACTTGTAACATTCTTGAGTGGTAGCCCTTGGTGTGGTCTGATGACCACCTTCAGGTCACTCTTCGGTAGCGGCGGAAGACGCTTGAGTCGTGGGTGCCTGCGATGCGCCATGGGTTTAGACGAGTTGGCAGTCGGACCTGATGGCAGTGCGCTTCCTTGCGCGGAGCGGCGCTGCTGAGCTAGATTTTTCTTTTCCTTCAGGGAAAGAACGCGCTCCCATCCGGCTTCTGCGGTCGTTTCGTTGACCACGGTAGCGCTTTGCATGTTGTTGTTGATCGTGGCTGCCTCATTGCATTCGTGGTGCGGTGTTGCATCACCCACCTGAGATGCAGTGAAATCCATCTGTTCTTCAAGGCGCGACGTTGTAATAAGTCGCGGGTTCGATGTCGCAGCCGGAGTTCTTAAGGCCGCCATATTCAAATGCGCGCGCGCCCGCCGGCGCCGCTCTTTAACTGAAGGTAGCTCGCCACGTTCTGAAGGTGGAAAATCGGCCGTAAGATGCCGAAATATTGTCCGACTGACCTGCAGTTGGTCTCCACAGGCGCCGGACTACTTCTTGGAGATGGTGGTGATCGTTTCGGGCCGGTCCCAGAAGGTGGTCCGCCCAAAAAAACCAAACATGCGTAGCCCGATATGAGCGCAGCCGTTTCGAACGGCGTCTTCTTCTTCTTCCAAAAGGAAGGCGAATACAATTCATTTTTTAACGAACAGTTCATCATTTTATGATGACTTCTAGTGTTCACCTTCAGCGTATACATATAAAGGTCATCATCTATTTGTCTGTCTATTACATATGTGACTCTCGAACGGTACGAAGGAGAACGTCACTGGCGTATAGCAGTAAACGTAAAGGCAGGGGAAAATAAATAGAGGGGGCAGTAGCCACTCTGCGTGTTTAGCCAAAAGAAGAAAAAAAGAAAAAGAAAACTGTGAAGAAAGAAGAGTAAATAGAAAAAAAGAGTTTACATGGTTTTTCCGTTCACATAACTCTGCGTATCGAATATGCAGGCCGCGTCGCAGGGTTAACGCTCACATTATTCACAACGATGTGAGGTAAGCGAAGAAACGTGCCCGACAGGTATCCGCTGCCACTCTTTGCACGTGTAACTTGCTTACGCAGCATCATCACGTTTTCTGTTACTTCGACGTTCTTTCTTGTTCCTCTTTTATTTATTTTTTAAATATCTTTTGTTCATGCAGGCAATTCTGGATAGTGTCACATGTGACGGGCCGTCAGCGCCTTCGGGGTAACGACGAGAATGAAAATGAAAGGGCGCGGCCGCTACGTCGTTAATCAGCTGTCCTTGTCCGCGCCTGACTGGCCCGAAGCGGTGATCCATGCGAATGCGTTCGGTTCGGCGTACTGGGGCACGGCTATACCAAAATCATCTGTGGACTGGATCGTTCGGGCTAATCGTAATAGCTAGCTTCGTTCTCCACCGATATATGTAACGCTTTCGAGTAAGGGTTATGCAAAGAAGGCACGCTGCACCAAGTATAAATATATATATAAGAAACGGGATGGTCGTAGAATCCCTCTTGTTGCAATTGAATCGATGCGTCGACTACCGCACTCCTCAGGCGTCAAATTAAGGCAGTAGTTCGATAGATATGAGACGTGATCATAGAAACGGGCACTGTTGAGGTTTTGCTGAGTGGACGACCTATCATTAAGCGGTTTGCCTTCAGCCCGCGTGCACCCTCAAACAATGCAAGTATTGTATTGCTTAAGCCTCTTGCCAGATATGTATAAAATGGGTATTTAATGTATCAGAGCTTGGTCATCTGCATAATTTTTTTTTTATGGAAGCAAGGGGCACCGCAGTGGTTTACCGCCGCCATTAGAGCCTCCGCAAATGTACGTGTGTGCGACATCTATATACCGCATTTCGAAAATACGAGCACGCACGCATCCCAGGTATTATATGCTAATAAATTGAGACTGCATTTATGAGCCATCTGTACCGCTGAAACAACACTTCGCTTGGACATCGAGCTCTCCCATAACAACGTAACTTCTCGTAATTTTAAATTAGGCGAAAATGTTTTCTTGATCTCCGAGTTATGCGAGCTTGTTCGCGGAGAATTTACAGCGTGCGATGGCTAATCGATCTGTCTCCAGCGATTTGAAGCTAGAGGAACTTCGTACTCTTATATCTCCCAGCTTGTCAACCGCTGGCTTTTCTGTTGTGGTTTTAGAGCGCAGCTCTTTGGCGTCCGTTCCTGGGTTTCGCGTCGTCGTCGGCGTCGGCCTCGTAACCAGCTCCGCCCCCCTTCGCTGGAGTGGGAGACGAAGGACGCGAGCCGCGAATGGCGGAGACCAATGAGAGCGGCCCCTTCAGTGACGTGCGCGCGCGATGCTGGTGTCATGCGGACCCTCCTTACGGCTCGATGCGCACTCGTGTCTGGTCTCAGCCGATCCGCTCGTTTCGTACTATCGTCTGCTCGCGCCACAGCTCTCGCCCGCGCCTGTTTGGTTCTGTTGGGTCGGTCTCGTTCGCGCTTGTTTTGGTTGTTATTTCGACAACAAACGGTTACAAATATCCCTCGAGGCCAGCGCACCTTCCACAACTTAATGCGGTGAGTGTAAGACTCGTATCTCCGCGAATCCCATTCATGCAAGTGCGACGACTGATGCACGGCGGAGGCCAATATGGCATTAAGGGCCCAGTTGTGAACGTCTTTGTGAACGTCTTTGAGAATCAAGCATTGGTGTACCAAGTCGAACATATATCAGTCTATTTCTCCGACCACAAAGCTTCCTTCATGACTGTCAAGAACTGTTAGTGGAGTCTTTGTTAAAGGAATACGTGTGAAAAATAAAAAAAAAATTCTGTGATAGCGCATACATGTGTTGCTCGATTTCTTTGCCTCAATCTATCGAAAAGGTGAAACAGCTTATTTGCTGCGCTCAAATTTCGCATTAGGAAGTAACGTAATCGTCGGTAATTTTTTTGCGAGGCCTCTCGGTGCTCTTAATATGCCCGTGGGCGTCCGTGTATTTTTAGTCCAAGGATGACGTCTCTTAATGCGGACGGCATTCTTGGCATGATCAGACCAGTTCTCTTTCCAGCTATTTATCTATCTATCACTTCTACAATGGGGCTGATCCCGAAAGCACAGTCTAAAATGCGGGCCATTCACGCGGTTATGTACCACTGCGTATGTTCCACTCTTCAATGAACCTTTTTCTGGCGCCAATTTGGCTATTTGCCACAAAGTATGTGCCTCCCTTCAGTGCACCTCTTTGACGCCAACTTGGGAAACTCTGTATGTGACACAGGATATGCGCGGACTTCACGGCGGCGCCGCCAGAAGGCGCAACGTGTCCAGCGGAAAGCGCGGGAAAGGAGCTCGGCTGCAGCGCACGCCTCATATACGCGATGCGTTTCGGCTATTTCTTTGCTTGGATATGAGTTCTTCCCGAATTTTTTCGAGCCTCATTTTCATCACCGCGAGTTCGCATGTCACGCTACAGCGTCATCAGCGCCGCGCATTTCGCGTGGCTCGAGTCGCGAGCATGAAACACAACACATGACTTTTTTTTTTAAATATATCAGCCGGAGGCCCCGCTCCGCTCGCCGCCTCTCCTTCATTAAATGTGTGGACGATGGCACGCCACGTCGGCTGCCGTCATTCGTGCACTTTCGTATCGCGTTTCGGTGGCGAGATATAAGACCCTCCCATAGTTGTGTGCTGTTCGATACGAATAAGGAGTTCGCCTCGGTTGAGACCACAGATGTGTATCAAGCTCAAGAAGCTCGATCGACTTTGCAACAGCTTCCGTGTTGTCAGGATCCCTCCGTGACTTGCGGGGGCGCTCAGCGCATACGGAGCGGCAGTCCGGCGATCTCAGCAGGGTCGGGTGCCGCGGTGTCTTTATGCTTGCCTCCGTGGCCGTAAGTTATAGTTGGCTTAGCAGGTGAAAGCGATACGGTCCGGCTCACTGAAAGCCGTCTTGCGGTGTGCGTGGTTCGATCGGCTCGGTATGGAAGATTAAGTATTTCGTGCGTCTCAACGTCGGCATATGATTGCCTTGCTCGCTGCCGATGCGGCCAGCGCCACCTTGCACCGTTCGTGATCACGGGGTTGATTACGGTATGGTCGGCTGCGCCATCTACGAAAAGCTTATTTACACTGCGTGTAGAAACTATCTAGATGTTTTCTTTAAAGTGTCCAGGATATCTCGAGGCAGCCTCTACATTTTCGCTGATGTCCACGGACGTTTTGCAAACAACCACGCAGACTGAGATACAGTTCCTTTTAAAGAAAAATCTGAGAAGTCGGCTTGGACAAGTGAGAAGCGCGCTGGACAAACAAGAGGTCGGCTGAACAAGCTAAGGTTATGTGAATACATTAGTTTCCGAACAGGTATGACTAGGGACTAGCCTTCCTGGCGTCCGCAGCTGAAACTGTCGGCAAAATAGCACACACACACAATGCCCGTTTTTAAAAAGCTTTTTGTGCGCAAACAAACAGGGACAAAGAAGAGGAGCAACACAAGGACGAGCGCTTTAGAAAATGAATCTGTTCCAACTAGGCCGACTCGCAGTTATGTTACAATGCCTGATGTACCCTCATGCGCGCCGAAATTTAGTATGCTCCGCCGTTTTCTTTCTTTTCTCCTTTTGCTCTAGCAGCTTTCTTAGCTAGCGCACATTTTAAATGATATACGACTCAACAGTAATGATTTTAACTTATATGCAAATTGCTACGCAAATTGTTGGTTTAGAAGTGAAGGGAAACAAAGGATCTGACCTCACCCCGAGATGGACATTGACCATGCTTTGAGGCAAAGCCCTCAAAATATATTGTCGAAGATTTTGCACAAGGAAATGTTATCACAAGCCTGTACGAAGCTGCAGAACTTGGAATGTTCTTAGGTTTTCGTGACTAAGTATTTGAGAGCAAACATCTGATCAAACTTAAGCTCGCGATTCCTTTCTCTCTTACTTAACATGCGATTTAAACATTCCTGTTTCTTTTTTAACTGACCTTAAAATGTCAGCGAATGTTTCTGTGGCTACCTACGACTTGGTTAACCGTAATGGTGCGGATCATAAAAAAAAGAAAGAAAGAAACAAAGAAAACAAAAACAAATATGGAAAGGGGACGGGGGGTTAGAACCCCTATTCTCCATCTCACAAGACGTTTGCAGCACTCTGCTGGGCTCCTTAGTCAACGGGAAGGCCGAATGTCCTTCGAGATGAGTTCATCCGCTCCGCGTCGTCTGCTCAGCGGTTGTTGAACTCGCGCTATGCGACGCGCCCGTGCAAAGGCCCTACCATGTCACGTATCGCTGTGACCGCTGTGACGCATCACGTACCAAGCAAAAACAAAGCTCTCTAATCCTGCCATTAATAATAATATGATAATACTAAGGTTTATTGCATCATGTACTGGGCACGCGACACTAGGTACGTGACAATGGGGACAAGCCGATTTTTTTTTTTCGTTTTCTTTTTCAGCAGAGAGAAAGAGACGTGTAGTTAAACTTGTCATTCTCTGCTGTGCAGCATACGATTTTAGTAGGGACGAAGACGGCAAGAAAACAGCAGCCCAGTTTTCAAATGTCTTCAATTAAATTGCTTTTAGTTTCGTTTTTTGAACGTAGCGTAACTCTCTGGGTTTCCGTCTACGTCTGGCGTCTGGGACTCCGCAAAGCGCGAGGAACCGTTAACTGGGTAGCAGGCTGCTGTAAAGCCCCTCAATCTCCGAAAGTAGCGCCATTCACTTCCCTCCTCCTCCGCTCGGCGCGGCCTCGACGGTGGCGTCGCCGGTGGTGGGCCTGCCGTAGCAGACGACGGCTAACACGCTACGGCAGGAAATCCGCGGAAAAGTTCGTTCGAGTCCTGCGGAGCAGTTTTTTAACGCGATAGCGTTAAGGAGCTCGTGTCGCAGAAAAGCCGGTGTCGTCGGCGTCGGTGTCGGTGTCGGCGTCGGTGTCGGCGTCAGCGTTTTGCGGCGTTGACCGTGAGCGATAAATCACGGCAGGCACTCCATAAATAAAAAGCAACTTCAAAGATGGGCTGGGTGGGAATGGAACCAGGGTCTCCGGAGTGTGAGGCGGAGACGCTACCACTCAGCCACGATTTCGATGCTTCCAAAAGGTACAAACGCGCCTCTAGTGAATGCGGTGTTGCCTTCGAAACGAGCCGTGGAAAGTTATACTGTGGTGTATATCGGTAATTATGAACATGTAACTTACAGAAGTCGCAATTACACGAGTAGCGAAGTGCGTTTCGCTGCATTTCTTCTGCGCTTTCCGCACACGGAGAGCCATCTTGCGGCAAACACAGAAGACCCCCTCCTCTCCATGTACGGCGCTGCCCCGACAGATGGCGCGCCACGCGCGCATTGGAGCTGTCGCGGCTCGGACTCTCTCCCCTGACAACGCTTCGCCTGGCTCCCTCTGTAGAATCAAGCGTCCTTCCTTTCTTTAGATCACTATCTCTCTATCTCTCTGCCCGTGCCGATCACGGCGTTTGGCTGGCGTGCATCATTAGAGAGTTTTAGCCCAGCGGGTTTACGGCCAGCGGAGCGGAGCGGGCGAGCGGAGACGCGACTGCGCATGCGCACCACGCTGAGGGGGCCAGCGGTTTTACGGAGCAGCGTTTACGCCCGCTGGAAAGCACTCCCCAGCGGAGGGTATACGCAGCGCGCGAGCGTGCGTAAGGGCGCGCGGGCGTGTATGGGAAATGCAAGACGGCAGCCGCGAACGTGAACGCCGGCAGTTCTGCATCGAAGACGGCGACTGCCGCGCTGACCCGTACATTAGTACTCAGTACATTATTAACAAATAATGCACTGAGAACATGTAATATATCTTTATGCAGCATTTCTTGCATAATAAAAGCAAGCGTAATTCAATTTCATTTCTCTGTAACTCCTATTCGAACCACTAGGTGGGGCAGCAGAGCGCCCCGCTCTTTACCCCGCTCGAGCGGGTGATCCGCTGGGCTAAAATTCTTTTTTCGCGAGCCGCTCCGCTGGCGCAACGGTGGAGACCGCTCCGCTCCGCTGGCCGTAAACCCGCTGGGCTAAAACTCTCTATTTCCCCCTCCGGGATACCGAGTTCTTTGGTTCGCTCCGCTTGCTCAGGCGCACGTTTCGTTGCTGCGCCGAACGCCGCGTTGCTCGACCATATGGCTCGACGCTCACCGCGTCTGATGCGGGGCGCCTCGTAAGTGATGGCTGCCCTGTAGCCCATTGTCTTACACCCATTGGCGGGTCGACGGGAACGCTATCGCGTTCCACTCTTGAAGGCGAAGCTTAAGCGTCCTCCAATTTTTCAATCTAGATCTTGCTTTGTCAGTCGGTAACTGGCCTTAAGAATGTCGTGTCGGATTTGCGGAATAAATAGAGAAAAGCACCATTATTCAAGGCGTATTTAAGGCGTAAAGCGCGCGCACGTTGAAAGTTCGTGTTTCTGAAACACGACACAAGCACGGCGGCACAGCGTGAAAGTATGTGCAGGTGGTTTCGTAGGTTAATTTACGTACGTGCAGGATGCTTTTGTTCGGCGGGCGTGTGAGAGATTCCGACTGTCTGCGGTCAGCAATGCCAGGCAGCAGGGCCGTTTCTGTTCCGCGCCTTTTACAGATGTACGTAGCTCATGCACAGGTTGTGGTGGCCATGAGCAACGTTTTCACACATAGGCGGTATAGATAATTTGAACAACGTACCAGCATATGAAATCGTTATTTATTTATTACAGTGCAAATGGTTAGAATTTGATAGAAAAAAAGAAGGAACTTGATGGGACAACTGGAAAGAGGTTCAGAAAATAATTATTCCCCTCCCCTCATTGGCACCAGCAACACTTTTGTTGAAGTGCTAATTTTTTCTCTGTATACTACGTGCGTCTGTATTCTTTTGCGTTGTAAGTTTTCACAAGGAAGCAGTGTTGCGTTAACTGGAACAGTCAAGGCACACAAGACAGAAAAAAAGTTGATTCTTGGGTTTTACATCCCAACACCACGATCTCATAAGGCACGCCATAATGGGGGCTCCGGATTAATTTTTTTCCAGCTGGGGTTCTTTAACGCGCCCCCAATGCACTGGACACGGGCCCGTTTTGACACGGGCGTCAAAAGAAGAGGTTGGAGGAGCCGTGGCACTTACTTCACAAAGCCGCGCGTTCTTTGCCACTTGCTCGAAGTCAGCCCGCCCGATCTTGTGAATCCACACTTTTCTTCGTTTTGCGTTGCGCCCGGCGGATGGTAAAGCAAAAAGCTTTTTGCCGTCACTGGGTCTGTTGTGGCAACCGTAGGCGCAGCAGCACGGCATCGCAATTAAGCACTCGGCCCTAACACATTGTATAAAACTACCGCGCTCCTTCAAACCGCCTGCCGTACTTTCGTCGCGCAGGCCCAAGAATGGGGGTCGCAGCGCGCTAGAAAGAAAATATATACAAAAGCGCGGCGCCTGCTCTGCGCCGGAAAGAAAAAAATATACAAAAGCGCGGGGCCTGCTTTCACGTGACACAGATTGGCCAATGGGGGGCGGAGGAGGCTGGGGAGACAGGAAGAGTGGAGGAGGAAGCGCCTGGGTGAGCGGGGTGGCGGAAAGATCTAAGAATGGCGCTACTTTTGGAAAATTGAGGGGCTTTAGGCTGCTGCAGATACCTTCGCCATCTGCCAGTCGGGGACGAAACTGGTCTTTGCACGGAAATTTACACGACAAGCTTACCGACATACTCACAAGTAAACGTGTTCGAAAACTCGTCTACGTACAATAAAATTTTAATGTGGAGACAGCCGCGACGGATTATGAATCCTGTTTGTCCAGCGAGAGCCACTCGGGCACCGTATGACCTTTTTTCTCGGTTATCAGATTAGCAATCTCTCGTAGAAGAGAACGAGGCATTCATTCCATTGAGCTTTCCTTCTCTTCGTAATTATGGCACGTATACAAGAATAAATATTTTTGATTGCTGGAATAAATATAGACTATGCTAATTTAATTTCAGTTTTTCTCGATATCCGCGACATTTCCCGGAAAGAGAAGCGAGAAAAGCCGGTAATTTTCCTCGCGCTCGAAATTTCCAGCGATTTTGCATCCCAACTCGCACCTATGTCGCCCACAGACCACAAATGAACATGAGGAAATAGGGTTAATAAAGGTTGTAGTTTATAGACCTTGTACGGCCGAAATTACAGGCCTGTATAAAAGCAAGCGCAGCCACAAGAAGCCTATGTTCGCAATACATTCTGATAAGGGTACAGCGCAAGCAGACGCTCCGAGAGTGGTGTCGCCACCTGCTAAGAACAATGCCCACGCTTCTCACGTGGTGTTCCTATTAACCGACAGTTGGCGCTGCGCGTCCACTAAGAAAACAATTGTTGTTGACCATAGAATGATGGCCACAACGGCGTTCGACTTGACCGCCTGATGTGCAATGCGGTGCCCCGTCCGGAGAGAATAAATGGTCAGTTGAGCTTAGGTTACCGCCATCGTTTACGAAAATTCTTACCACAACTTCTCTTGTGCTTCAGTCGAGCTTTCTTTTTTTTTTGCATTCGGTAGAATATTTGTTGAATTACGATTGAATGACACATATCATTTTTGACAGGTTTGCGTCGCTGAAAACCATCGAGGTTTGATCGATTCACGAGGTTTGACGTCGCTGGGCAACAAAAAGCCTACAATATAGAAAGAAGCCTTAGGGGAGTCAAAATGCCAGTCAAAAGAGCTTTTTTTTTTTTCATTCTCTCGCAGCCCCGACAGAGTGCATACGACCCCCGCGACCGGGACATGAACCCGCTACCTTGCGCTCCTGAGCTACCTTGAGCCACTCAGACATTAAGGCGTGAAAATCATCATCTTTAATTCAAACTCATCGCAGCTCATTCAAAATACACTGCATACATCGTTTGCTGTGCATGTATACGTAGCGGCTACTCCCAAACCACAGGCAATAATTTTAGTGTTTATATTTCTGTTTAAACAAATTGAAATTTGAGCACCTAAGTGCGCTTTCCAGAGCTCAGTGTGGGGACTGAAGGAGCTCTGAACATATAACGGCTTATTTTTTTAAATCGTAAATGTTATTCGGTGAAATTTTTATCGGGCAACAGCTACAACTCATTGCTTAGACCAGCAAAAGATGTCGGCAACCAGCAATTGGTAGCACGTGGGTATGTAGCAATGTTAGCATATTCGGGGAGTTTACGCTATATCTGGCCGATTTTCGGCTTGTTTAGCGGCAGAAATGCACCAGTTCAGCAAATATTGCAAGTCATTTTTCGAGCTCTCGTCATTGAAATTTTAGCGGATGTTGAACGTTTTGCAGACATTACGTATGCCCGTCGTCTATAGTTTATCTTTTGTCTCGACGACACTCCAGGCTGATGATGTTTTAGCGAGTTCGCAATATATATTTCGGCGAATTCTAAGGTGTTTTGAATCCTGCTTCAGCGGAATATGCAAAGAAGAAAGAGGAGAGCCTTGTCTTGCTTCTTTCTTGCGTCGGCCTGTCTACACTAAGCTTTATTATGAACACATGCCAAGAAGACCGTTCTTTGTGTTGTGCTGAAGAAACAAATAGCCTGGAAAACAGCAACACAATCAGAAAATTTAAGTAAATTAGAAGTTAAGTGTCACTTAGAGAACGCAACTACATATCCTCGTGGTAGAGCTTTACTTACGTATCACATTTACACGACTGTGCTGAGATCTGTTATTTTTTCCTGTGTGGCGCACTTCAAATATAACGGAAAGTTTGGTTTAATCATTTTCTTATTTTCTCGCCTATTTCTCATTTTCTTATTTTTCTCAGTTTTCTTGTTATTTCGCAACCTCTAAGGTTCTCACCAAAGGAAGAAAGCCAACTATAAATATGTTGCTAGTCGTACGTACATCGTTAGGTGACTTCTTCACACAGCTAAGTTGCAAAATGGCGAAGCAAGATGTAAAGGCGGCAGGGCTCAATATATCGGCGAGACTGGCCAATTCAATGCCTGGATTCATGTACGTTCATTTGAATTTCAGAGGAAGCTTTAGCTCGAGCCCAACTCCGACGCGGCCTATTCAAATACATGTAAAACGCAAAAACGTTTTTGTGAGATAACCCCGGCGCCAACTTTGATGAAATTTGTTGCATTTGAGAGAGAAAGTTAAATTCTAGTGACTGTTGGAAGCGCAATTTCGATTTAAGTCCTGAATTATGTTAAAAAAATTTTCAAAAATTTGAAAGTTCGAAATAGATAGAAGGACGAAGTTTACAAATTCATAACTCTGCATCAAAAACAGATATCGCAGTTATGTAAACGGCATCCATTAGACCATTGAAAGCGGACAAATTGGATATGTAATTTTAGATCTTACATGAATTTGTTACGTTGTTTACAAAAGTTCTGCAAAAGTTGTATTTCCATATTACTAAATTTTTTGAGATTCATGTAGAGCATATAAATTTTTTCCGCTTTGGATGCATATTTAGGTGCAACTCCCAGAACTGTATTATCGTTTTTCGTTTCTGAGTTACAGAGTTGTAAGTGTCGTTTTCTGAAAATTTTCAGTTTTGGCAACTTTTAATAAAAAATTAAGGAGCTAAATAAAAAATTCGAAACCAACAGTCACCAGATTTTAAGTTTTTCTTTTAAACGCAACAAACCTCGTCAAATTTGGTACAGCGGTTGCTGAGAAAAACGAATTCTCCTTTTACATGTATTTAGATAGGAGCGCCCGAGTTAAAGCTACCTCGTAATCCGTGCTTTCTTATGTGCCCTGCCTTTAGTGTAGTTATGTGACTGGACTTTGTGTTTACTTTAGTGGACATATGTGACTGGACTTTGTGTTGCTGTGTTTCTGAGTTGAATTTCAGTTTTAGTGTCGCATTAGTGTAGCTTGCGTGACTGGACTTCGTGTTATTATGATTTGGAGTTGGCTTTTAGTTTTAATGCGTTTAAGTTAATTCGATCTTTAAAAAAATCTGTGTAAAGAGGAGTAGCCGGTGCCAATTAAGGGCGACAATATCTCCTAAGTGCCAATAATAAAGAAAAAAAAAGGGGGGGGGGTTGAGTCAACCTCAACTCAGCCGCTTTGCTATCGGTTCGAAACCAGGTCCTAAGCGGATAGGACAAATTAAACGAACTCATTAAAGACGTCCATGCAATACTGCACACGGGCAGTATTGCACGGGCAGTATTTCTTCTTCTAAAGTTCCTTGTTCATAAATGGCATCGCAACGTATTGTAAATATCGAGGGCGGCAGAGTGTTCGATCGAGAGACTAGATAAAATGGCTGTGGCTTAGGTAAGGTTAAGCCCAGGATGCGAAGCATACTAGCCTTTATTTTAGTTGTTGAACCACTGTTTAGCCTGGTGAACTGCTGTTGCTTGGCTATATTTGGTTCGGCTAGACGAAGAAACAACTCATGCGTTACTCTGCTTCGCCTTTAAGAGTGGAACGCGACAGCGTTCCCGTCGACCCGCCAAGGGGTGTAAGACAATGGGCTACAGGGCAGCGACTACGCGCCCCGCATTGGACGCGGTGAGCGTCGAGCAAAGCAGCGTTCGGCGGGGCAACGAAATGTGCGCCTGAGCAAGAGACGCACGCCTTAGAAACAGCTCGTTTCTAAGGCAACACCGCATTCACTAGAGGCGCTTTTGTACCGCTTTGAAGCATCGTACTCGTGGCTCAGTGGTAGCGTCTCCGTCCCACACTCCGGAGACCCTGGTTCGATTCCCACCCAGCCCGTCTGGCAAGAGTTGAGCCAAAGCCACTTCTCCTCTGTCGTGACGTCACGGTGTCACGTGGTTTCATGGCGACACCGCCGCGCCTGAGGAGCTGGGTTGAGCGCTCGTAATATGCTTCGCATAAAAGGAATTTGTAGATCGGATAAAGTTTGATAACGTAGGACTGAGCTAAGAGGAAATTAATAGAGCAGATCTCCGTCATGCAGTGCAACCCATCCTTGTGGTCGTTGGTGCTGTTATTCTACTTCTTCAAATTATTATTATTATTATTATGTGGTGGCTGTAAAGGTGTCGCGGTCATGTTAATATCAAGTTTCCTTCGCTATGTCGAAATCCACACGCTTCGCTGTCACGTCATGTCTGTCCATGCACGCTTATCTGCTGTCAAAGCACCACAGTTAAGCATCAAAGCACCACGGCTGTGCCCAAAGCAATGCGTACCTCTTTACTAAAATACGTTTCTCGACGAATTGTATTTTGTAAAACATAATGGATATGCTGCGGTTCTAATTGCGGGCTCCATTAGAATTCGGAGCTTCTCATTTTTTTTTTTTTCAATCAGCTCATGCAAAGCTGGAAAGTAGTAGAGGTTAACCTTACAGCCGGCTCTTCAGCTGCCCAGGACGTCATAATTCGAATCGTATAAGCCTTATCCGTACTCCTCTGACGCCTTCTCCGTACTCCTCCTCTCCTCCTCCCATGAAGTATGTTTATGCGCACCGGGTTGAGGGAGCGTGTGTGTTTGCGCCCGGGCCGCACGCGAGCTGGGCTCGCGTTCGTGTTTGATTTGGACGAAGTTGAAGGGCACCGCGCCGTCCCAATCGGATACGGATTTAGGCCGGGGCGGTCTGGCTCACCGTGTACAGTACTGGTAGGGTGGGACACGTCCTGGAACCTGTATTAACAACTACTGAGGCGAGCTCGTTAGCTCCCTTCATTCCGCAAGTTTCCCGCGTGCCCTGGCACCCAGACGTCTTCGGCCGGCTCGTGTACGCGTGGACCGGGAGGTGTCTGAAGCTACGCAGGCGGGCCAATCTCCCCTTAGGCGTCGTCTAGACGCTGTCATGGGATCAGTGAATGTGATGGGCGTTTCAGACTGACACCACCGCAGGAGGGGCTGTATAAATATATATATATATATATATATATATATATATATATATATATATATATATATATATATATATATATATATATATATATATATATATATATATATATATATATATACCATTTATTGTTATTGCTCTACATATTGTATTTGCTAATTATTAATTTTCCATGTTCTGTGCGTACTCCTCTCATTATGCTTGTGTTTATTTCTTTCCCAATTCCATACTAATATGTTACCCTATTTCCCCCCTTACACTATGCCTTCTCGAAGGCCTGTAAGGTACATGTAAATAAACATATATATATATTGGTTGCTTTACGAGGCGTTTTGTTTTCTCAGCGATTGAGTGCCTTGCGGCGATGATGGCGGTAAATACAGGAGTCCTATTGGAAATAATAATAAAAAAAAACATATGCCCCAGAAGTCTGGTTTTCAATAATCTGATATGAAACATATAGGATTCTTAATATAAAAAGCTCGTTTTTCCCCGTATTACATACGACGTTATTTGATATAGACGTTATATACAGTTCCTTTTTCTTCTTTTTCTTTTTTTCATTGAGGAGAGATGGAGTGACGTATGACTACGGTCGTTGAATCAGATATTGCTAGTGCTCGAGTCCACACTGTAGCGCGTTCTATTTAGCTTTCCGTGCAGCTCATGTAACGAAGCCAAGGTCGAAGCGAGTTGCGAATACTCCACAGCAACAGAGTGAGTTTGGCGTACCGCGGTTTAGCCTGAGGTCGCAGTTTTGATTCCCGGCTACGGAGACGCCATATTGATAGGACGGGAATAAATGAATTAATTAAGCCGGATTATTAAAATTTGGGGGGGAGTGTGAAGAACTTCAAGTCGGCTTAAGTCTATCCGGAAACCTTTCCCTGCGGTTGTGGGGGCGTGGAGACCCCTCAGTCTAGCGGCTTAAGTATTCGGGTCTTCAGATGGAAATCCTCAGGCTGTCCTGTATCTGCCCTGCGGGGGTGATTGAAAAACATTGAGGGTAAAAACAAATCAGAGCGTCAGTATCAAACGATGGGGTTTCAGGTAGGTGACATTTTATTAGTACGCGAGTGGTCGTATAGGGGGAACGGAGTGCAGCATGATTCTATAAAATCCATGAACGGAGCTTTTGCATTTTTATTGTCATGTTTGTATTGTTCTGTTCTTCTTGTTTTTGTCCTCTGCATAAAAAAAAAAACACTTACGTGGTTTGAAGGAATCCCCCCTTCCCCAACCTTTCTTTATGTTGTTTTATTTTCGACCTCCGAAATAAAATTATGGTTGGGTTGCTGGTTTTGTCTGACCAGTCGTGACAAGGCAAGATATCGAGAGATCCGGTTTCCTCCGGGACGCCGAATAATAGAAGAATATCGTGAAAATAACTAAAAAGTAGTGTTTCGAAGCTGGCGGTGCGGTCTTCTGTCAATGGGTTCTGCAGTGTACTGTAATAAGGAGTTGAGATATATAGTCGCTCGGTACTTGTTTCACCGACATGGTTCCGAAGAAAAATCTTTCTCGGCGACGTGCCTTTCATCTGGCACGGCTGCACTGTATTTGGGGATCCAGAAATGACTGATGGACGTGTCTGACCGAGCCCACTCTGCCGGAAACCGTTTTTAGCGAAACATCACCGGAAGGTGGTAGGGAGTGTATGAACGTTAGAAGAGATATACTGAAAGGATTGGGTGTTTCGCTTTGCTCCGTGGAGATTATCCCTTCTCTCAGCATTCGGCGGACGTGCGCCTTTTTTCTGCGCTTCTACTTTATTTCCTTAATGCTGTCTCCGCTGTCGTACTTTCGGAACTAATGCTAAGTAAAGCGGGCTGTTTCGAGTGTCTGGAGGCCCTTTGTAGACTGCGTTTACGGTTGGCGTGTGACAAATTCGTTCTGTATAGTGTCGTCCACCACCGCCATGAGTGTCAGCGTATGATGCCTTATTATTTCAGCATTATTTATTTATTTATTTATTTATTTATTTATTTATTTATTTACATATCTACACATCACAATGTGGGTAATACGGTAGGGCTAGTCAAACTATTGTGAGCTACAGCGGTTATGCACGAACACACAAAAGAACGAAGAAGAAAAAAAAAGAAATGAAAACAACGATACCATAACGTAACCCAGATCACGAGACATGTATACATGTACGTAATAGCCAATAAACGCAGGTATCCACCGCAAATCAAAAACGCAAGAACATAACAAAACACACACACACGCACACGCACGCGCGCGCGCACACACACACACACACACACACACACACACACACACACACACACACACACACACACACACACACACACACACACACACACACACGCACGTACGCACGCACGCACGCACGCACACGCACACACACATATATTACTGAGTTCGACGTGGTAGTCGCTTAGAGGTGAATCAAATATGTTTACGTTTAGGCATATTTATCGTTTATCGGCCGGAATCGTTATTAATTACTTGGTGCGAGACGCGGTGACCTCCATAGTCTGAATATTTATATAATCTCTACACCGATATGACATTTACATACATTAGAAATAAAAATTGGAGGACGCTTAAGCTTCGCATTCAAGAGTGGGACGCGACAGCGTTCCCGTCGACCCGCCAAGGGGTATAAGACAATGCGCTACGGCACAGCGATCACTTACGATGCGCCCCGCATCGGACTTAGCGCCCATTTATCACGCGGTGAGCGTCGAGCAACGCAGCGTTCGGCGCGGCAACGAAACGTGCGCCTGAGCGAACGGAACGAACCAAAGAACTCGGTGTCTCGGAGGGGAAACGATCTACGCCAGCCAAACGTCGTGATCGGCACGGGCAGAGAGATAGATAGTAATCTAAACCGGGAGCACGGCGAAGCGTCGTCAGGGGAGAGGGAGTCCCGCGACGCGCCTGGCAGTGGTCCCAATGCGGGCGCGGCGCGCCTCCTGTCGGGGCAGCGCCGTACATTGAGAGGAGGGAGTCTTCTGTGTTTGCCGCAAGATGGCTCTGCGTGTGCGGAAAGCGCAGAAGAAATGCAGCGGAAATTCGCTTCGCAACTCGTGTAATTGCGACTTCTGTACGTTACATGGTCATAATTACCGATATACACCGCATTATAACTTTCCACGGCTCGTTTCGAAGGCAACACCGCATTCACTAGAGGCGCGTTTGCACCGCTTGGAAGCATCGAACTCGTGGCTGAGTGGTAGCGTCTCCGTCTCACACTCCGGAGACCCTGGTTCGATTCCCACCGGGCCAATCTTGGAAGTTGCTTTTTATTTATGAAGCGCCTGCCGTGATTTATCGCTCACGGTCAACGCCGCAAACGCCGACGCCGACGACACCGGCTTTTCTGCGACACGAGCTCCTTAACGCTATCGCGTTAATAGTGGGATGGCCAGGACGGAGCCCCGCAGATACACCAGAACATATGGGAAAGACATGCGTCTGCCCTGGAGGCTCACATGCTCTCATCGATTCAATTCCACGTGCATATTATTTTTCGCTGGCAACTGCAGTGCACAATCAGTGCAATGAATAAAGCCGATAATATATGCTGGGCATCTTGTTTAGTGTTTGGTGCAAAGACTGCGCAGGCCTTCTGAAATATCGATTGTTGTATTAATGTAAATTTCACCGACGAAATCACTTCGTATCTCTAGCAGAGTATGGGTGCAGGCTAGATAGTGATTCATGACTTGTGAAGTTACCGCAAGCAAAACACGAGACTTGAAGAAAGGGTTTTTAATGATTTAATGATTTAATGATTTAATGATTTAATGATTTAATGAAACGAACGGCGAGCTTTATTGATTCCCGACAGACCAGGCCGCCGATTGCTTGGATAGTGAGTCCACGCTTCTCCGCATAACGTTTATGTCTTCCGACATTTCAGGGTTGTCGCGTGCAAAGAGGCGAGTGATTTCCTCCGTGAAGATTATGCTGTTCTCGTTAGGCAGTTTCACACTAGCTTCCAGCAAAGTTTAAGCCCCCTCCTTGCGACGATGCTCGTGAAGATGTCCAGTAACGTGCTGTGAAACAGGTCCCACTTTGTCAAGATGGACTCTAGGTTTCCAAACCACGTCCTAGCGGCATCATCCAATGAGAAGTGTGCGCGGCGCAACCTGTCCTCGCAGTTGCAGCTGTTGAACTTCGCAACCCTTTTCTCGTAAGGCTCAAGCCAGATTCCCGTGTCGTGAAACGATGGTCCACGGAAAGTAGGTGGCTTTCTACGCTGTTTCAATACGAAGACTGCAGGCGTAGCTGGGTCCGCCATCAATAGACGCTGCACTTGGCCACGCCCTTCCTAGTCGGTACAATACCGCGCTCCGAGGGCAGGTTGTGTTGCTTACGGCTAGCGCAATACAGTGCTTGACGGGGGCGTCCGGTACGTGAACGCAAAAGCACCTACCCCAGATGTGACGTTGTATAGTGACAGTAAACAACTACAGCGGCAAAACGCAAGTCACAAAGCTGTTTATTGGGCCCACTTGGGCCGAGGAAAGCGATTAATACTCAGGTTAATGATATCGGCGAGCGCACTCGTCGGTCGTCGATATCTAATCTGTGAATCAGACGCGTCGGCTGCTTATAAGTGTCTCAATGCACCTTCCAGCGTAATCGCTGGTGCACGCGTTAAGTTCTAGAATCCACACCATTATTCGCATTGCGCATTCAATCTGACTGCACAAGACCCGGCGACAACAGAGACAACAGATAGAACCAGCGATAACGCTCGAGGAACGTCCGATACTGAAAGGCGTGTGCTCAATTTAGCGATAACGTTTGTCGTTGGTCAGGCGGTGAATGACGGTCGCCGGAAAAGACAAACGAGCATACGCGCGGCAATATCTCGAAACTGGTGTCATCCTGAGAATGGGTTCCAATTGAATCCGCCTCCTCGCGATATCTCCCTGGCTACAATTTTGGAAATTGCGATATGTGTCGTAAGGTAACCAGTTCAAAAACTTGATTGGTGCATATCGTTATGTTAAATAATCGATTAGGTATTTCGGCTTCTCGTGCAAATAACGTCAGGTTGTTCGAGGAATACCGCTCAAATATTACAACTGTGCCACCTGCCACACGCAATCTAAAAAAAAAAATTGCTTAAGTTCTTCGCAGAAACACCCGCTACATCTACAAGGGTTACACTGGCAATACAATGACGACCACAATGACAAAAAGAAAACGAGAAGTCGACGCCACGTAAACAATAAACTCCTTTGCAAAACCTTATAGATCATCCCTACCGGGCTTAGGACAGAACGCCCCGAGATGAATGTTTTCCTTGGTGCGTTTGGGCGGAATCCCGCGTGTTTTTGTTGCCCGACATGACGCAGACAGCTACTCACATGGTTGGCGGTGCCATTTATTCATTCTTTCGTACACGTAGAGCCTAAAGTTCGTTTCGTTTCCTTTAAAGCGTGTAGCTTTCTTCGAGCTTCACCCGCTCGCCTGGAATGAGAACGCCGGAGCCTCGTGTCGTGTATACAAGCAGCCGCCAAGCTAGCGCACGAAGCGAGAATACGAGTCATGCGAAAAAAAGAAGTCTGGAACGAATCGCGTTTGGCCACCAGTTGGATCTCGGGAGAAGAGAGAGGGGAAAAATATCGCCGGGATTTTCCCGTTGCGGTGAGACGTCGTTTCGGCGAACGAGCTTGGAACGCTGCAGACGCGCGCACGCGCGCGCGAGAGAGGCTAGGAAAAGTACCGTATGTACTCGCGTAAAACACACATCCTTGTTATTTTCTTACTTTTTTCTCGGAATCTTGGTAATATCATAGGCTGCGGCCCTTATCCGAGTCGGGCATATGAGCGCCGTCTAAATCCGCGGACGACGTCGCGAACAATGTATGGAAAAATGCGAGCACTCCATATAAAGACATACATTTACTGAACACAAGAACCACTGATGAAGGTCCGTTTCATTGTTCATCGCTTTCGATGTTGCTTCAGTCGTCACCGGAGATTACTGCACCTCATCGGCATATTCCCCAAAAATGGTCGTCCTCGGCTCCCTTCATGCTGTGAGATCAGTGACGGTATCAACCGATACCTACATGCCACCCGTTCGAGTTTTGATATATTTGGCGAAACATGTTTTCTTCTTCTTCTTCTTCTTCTTCTTCTTCTTATTCTTCTTCTTCGGAATCTTGAGTACAAAGAAGGGGGATGCGGGTCATATACCCGATGATGTGCCTTACTCGAGAAAAATTACGGTAAGACAGCGCGGCCTCCCCAGTTTCGCGCATTGAGGCGCGCGCAAACTCTAATAGACGCACACACAGAGCTGGCCCGGAGCCTCGTATACGCAGGCAGCCCACACACACGTGATAGGGAAAAAGCCAGGCGTACAAATCCCGCGGCCGCAAGAAGAACGAGAAGGAACGCATAGTCCACATAGTACAGTATGATTGCATTTGTCGCCGTTGTCCTTTCGAGGTTCCGCATTCCGCAAAACGTTGGCCGCGGTTCCGGCGCGGAGGTTTTTGTTTCGAGCACCGCGTACACGCGCCGCGATGCAATTAAGCTGCCCCGTTTCACTCTCCGTCCAGCTGCACGAGCAATTTCCATTTTTTTTTTTGCAGCTGCTTTTACGCGCTTTGCGCGCGGGCAGGAAACACGAGCGTCGCGTTGTGAAGCGCAAACCGTATTTTGCTATTATACTTCGTCGGCGCGTGCATGTTCAAATAGGGCAATGCCCGCGTGAGAGCTGTGCAGCGCATGCGTGTATAACATCTACGGAGCGGTGAATAGACAGTCGCTGGAGATGCGTTCTCGCTTCTCGCTTATGGGCACACGACGCGTTGTTGGAGTGGAAGGTCGTACACGTTTCGCCTAAATGGTGGAAAGATGGCTATACGGTGAAGTTTTAAACAGTTTTACGTTCCTAATCGTCGCATGATGTGCGCAAAGGTGCGTTGCCGACTTTTTTTTTTTTTAGTCGTTTTCCCATCTGCGGCATGTAATCGAACAAAACAGATATAGCTTCGCATTGAGCGCACACTTTTAGGCAGGCTGCCTTATTCGTTGTATTACGATTGTATTACACGTGGCATTACACGTCGTCCTAGGCGCCGAGTTACTCATCGATATGCATTACAGTGAGCAGAGAGAGAGAGAGAGAGACGTTATAGGAGAAAGGCAGAGGGCTTAACCAAGCTGAGCCCTGTACTGGAGAATGAAGATTTAAAGGAATGAGAAGCATTAGCTCTAACGGGTGAAATTCTATGGCTATATATATGGACAAAGCGGTCATTGCATTTGAAAACACGCATATAATGATTGGTTGGTACTCTCGGATACTCTCGCGCTCGTCAGTCGCAAAGCGATTTCAATGAAGACGGCTGGCGTCGACGCCACGCGAACTTCGTTTAAACATCTTAATCGACGCAGCTCTCTGCTTCCCACATTGAGCAGCTCACCGGAAGTTGCAACAGCTTCTACAGCGGATATTCACGTCCACCCCCCCTCCTCATTCCAAGAATTAGGGCTACTCGAGAGAGTATTGGAAGAGCTGCCAAACTAATAAACGCGAATCAAATTGACAATTCTGGCGTTGGCTCATGGACGGTAAGTTCGCTAAACCACTGCTACAATTTTGATATGAGGAGGCCCTCCATGATTTTATCTTAATACCCATGCATGCATCAGGGCAAGCTGCTCGAGAGAGAGAAATAACTTTTATTTATATAGCCGGCAGATTCGTGGGGGGGGCCAACCCCGCCTAGATGGCGGCCAGAATAGCTGCTCGATGAAAAAAAAAAAAAGAAACAGTCTGCTTCCACGCATCGTTCGGTATATGAAATCGCTGTAAGAGTGTTTAATCGTAGGACTAGACGACCACGGTTGCAGCTAGCAAATTGCTTGAGCGCACGCTAGTTTCACGTTTATTTATTTATTTATTTATTTATTCATTTATTTATTTATTTATTTATTTCACAATGCTCTGAGCCCTCTCCCTGTTGTTACAGGGTGGGGGAAACTGCGTAACAAGGTAATTACACAGCCCATGAAGCGTTTCGAAAAAGGGAAATAAATTCATACAACACACACGTCACTTAACAAGTATACAAGTTGCACAAACAGCAGTTCCAGGTTTATACCCGCTATACTTCTTCAATAGTGTACATTTCCTCGCAACTGTAACGCAGTACTGTTGGTAAAAGTATAGGGCCATTGCGCGCGGGTTCAGTGCGAAATTCGTGATTCTAACGCGATGGCGTCAAAGGCCCCGTGTCGCCGAAAACCCGGCGTCGGCGTCCAGCGCCGGTTGTCTTGCGAGTGAACAATCATTCCGGACCACGCATACCCAACCACGCAGGCCCTCTTCGTGGCGAATAGGCGGTACTGAGCTAATTGAATTTTTCAACGTAAAATGCGTCAAAATATTCGTAAAGCACGACTCACACACAGCCTACAGACATGATGGCGTCAGATTGTAATTTGCATATACCGTCCGGAGGGTGTTGCGATCGTGTTTCAAGAAAAAAAAAAAGAACCAGAAAGCTCGCCTTCGTGCATAGCGTTCGCCGCCAGCGTTTCCAGGAAAACAATACGGTTACATAAGCTGCAGTTACCGGGAAGCGTGAGAAGCAGTCGGGAAACCTTTGAGTTTTATCGCTTTCCATTTCTCTTAAGTAGTAGTAGTAAATAACTGTATTTCGGATTTCCTACGAGGAGGCACAACAGATACCGTGACGACAGAATAATGTTGAGCACCTTGGGTTCCTTTATCATTAATCTAGGTACACAAGCGTTGTTGCAATACGCTCATATACGAATACAACTGCCCCGGCAAGGAATCGAACTAGCGACCTCGTGCACAGCGGCAGAGCGCGATATCTGCTCAGCTACAGCGGCTGGTAAGTTCTTTACGGAGGTGCGCAAAGATATAACAATGTTGACCATTAATAGATAATGTGCTCCGTCTTGCCTACTCGGTTGGAACTTAGCAGGTGCACTAACACTATGAACTATTTTACGATAGAGAAGTTAACTTCTGCGAATCGATGGTAATGTGAAGGATATTGCGTGTTTCTGAACTTATGTCGTAGCACACGTGATTAAGAGTGTATATATATATATATATATATATATATATATATATATATATATATATATATATATATATATATATATATATATATATATATCTTGCATATGTCTTGCATTACTGCGGAAGCTGTTTAAAGCTGGCGCCAGTCGCTCGCATGCGTGACTGGTTAGTGAGGTTTAGGCTTCCTATATTTATTTATTTATTTATTTATTTATTTATTTATTTATTACAAATACTCTCAATGCCAGATGACGATACAGAGAGGAGTGGGAGAGGAGAGAAAATAAACATATCCAATTGGTTCAAGAAAGAGCACTATTAACAGTAGATTTGAATTTGCCAGAGTCTGGGATAAGAGCGATGGTGGCAGGAATGTGGTTCCAGTCAGAGCTTGTCCTAGGGATGAAAGAATCGCTAAACATATTCGTACGGGAGACAGTAACTTATACTTTATATTAGTCATCCAACCTAGATGAAGTGTATGTGGGTGGAGAAAATATCGCTTTTTTTTTCAACACAGGGTTCTAATGGTAAACATTGTGGAAGCGCCAAAGGCGGAAACAGGACTTACTGAAATACCTGGAAGGTTTAAACTAAGCTTCATCGACGTGGCGCTGGCATGACATGAACAATTGGAAAGAATGAAGCGAGCGGCTCTATTCTGAACACATACAAGTGTGTTAATAAGGGTGAGCTGACAAAGGTTCCAAATAGCAGAGGCGTATTCCAGTTTCGGTCTAACAAGTGTTCAATGAAGAGAGAGTATGAGGGAAGATGGTGCAGGGAGTAAAATTCCGACGCAGATAACCAAGCCTGCGGTTAGTGTCGTTAGAAATGTAGCTTACGTGGGTGCGCTATGAAATATTGTTAGCGATTTTAACTTCGAGGTACTTGTAGCACGTGACGGGGGTCAAGGAAAAACCGGTAAGAATACAGTTGCGCGTAGGGATGGTGTTAAAACGACGAGTCGCATGCATGACTTTACATTTTTGGTATGCAATGTCATGCACCATTTAGAACACCACTGCGACACATTATTAGGATCGTATTGAGGTTTGCTAATGTCAGACGTGTGAGGAACTTAATGATAGAGAACGCAGTCATCAGCAAACATTTTAATAGATGAAAAACTGGGGAAGTTAGGAAGGTCGTTAATGTAGATTAGAAATAGGAGTGGTCCGAGAACTGAAACTAGGGGACGCCTGAACTTACAGAGGTAGGACTTGAAGCGAAATTTTTTGCATGTAAGTTCATACTGGGTTCTATTAGAAAGGAAACTCTAAATCCGGTAGAATACTTTTTCATTTATGTCAAGTTCAGCTATTTTTAAGAGTAGTAAGTCGTGTGAGACAGAATCAAAGGCTTGAGCGTGGTCTAAAAACATACAGCCACCATCAATTCCAAGATCAGCATTTGTAAACAGTTTATTAGTGAAAGTTGAAAGTTGTGTTTCGCAAGAGAAATGTTTTCAAAAACCATGTTGAGCAGTGTTAAGAAACGAGTTAGGCTATAGGAACTCTGCTAAGTTAGAATGTATGATGTTTTCCCATAACTTGCATGGTATGCTTGTTAATGAGATGGGCCGCTAATTATTGACCATCGCATCATTGCATGCCATGACTGGCCGATGTACAAACGCCAGCCAGTCACTGACGAGTCTCGCGACCGAAAACTTCTGCGAACGCCGCTTCTGATTCGCCGAGTCGGTATCAGCTTCCACGTCTCTGTACGGCGCTTTTAGCCCGCAATGACTCTTCGCCACATTATGCGTTGTTTTGGGGGGAAGCCTATGCTGCAATGAAAGCCAACGGTAATACAACTGTAGACTCAATGCCAAAATAATATAAAGATAAGAGTTATTAAAGCTGTTTTCGTTTGTATAAAGCGATGTTGCATTTATTCATTGACAACTTTGTGCCCTTATGTGTTACCTTATGCTGCTGTTTGTATACTGAGTCTCCATGATTCTCTAAGACTCCGTTGGAATCTGTCGATTGGCGTCTAACACACAAACTGCACAACGTGGTGTTTTCTTGACATTGTTTCTTTCCTATAGATCAACTGTACGCGGAGTTTTCTTTTTTTCTGCAGGAAATGCTTCGCTGTCGCAACACTCTGGTATCACCTCGTGTTATCATGCTTTAAAAATTCAACAAGTCATTGCTCGTGGAAAAGTGAGCGGCGCAATCATCGCCAATGTTTCCAGTTTTCGTCGAAATAAGCCAACCAATCGACTCAGTGCCTATTCAAAAGGATAGACGCGACATTAGTAATTCGCTAATAGTGCTATCCTGCTCCTCTCCCAAGCTAAAGCAAATGCCTCAGAGTGAGCTATTATGAGGACGCAGACTACGGTTCCCCAACCAAATTTGCTAGTCCTTTAGTGCGCACTTGAATGTGACCCGAGTTCTTGCACATGGATTTTTGCGTTCCGGCGCCATCGTAAAGCAGCCGCCGTGCTCGGTAATCGAACCAGCGACCATTCTCCTCAGCTCGCCACGGACGCCGCCATCACGTGAACTACTTCGGCAGAAACGTCGACTCTTTCTCAAAGTATCTTTCTTGGCACCATCAGGCCTGCCGCGCCTTCTTATAATGCTAAGCAGCCGCGGCGTTACGGTTTATTGTACCTTCGCGATGGTGGAATTAAGGGAAACGGCGGCTGACCGTATGGGGGTGAGAGCTTCTCCTACGCACGTATACGTGCACGCCGGGAAAGCGCTCCCAGCACGAGGTGCCATTTGGACCTGCAGCGCTATCGCCGGGCACCCCGCGCTGCCTGCCCCCGCAGCGCGGGATTTGCCGGGCCCTTCTTATCCCCGAAACAGAAGCCCCGGCGGGGCAGGTCGTTTGCATACGCGGCCCGAAAACGACGCCGAAGCTGCCGGACGGCCTGACCCAGTTACCTTCGTAATGCGCGCCGGCTGCCGCGGCCGTCCCAGCGCGAGCGTGTGGGCCAAACTTGCGCGATAGCCCTGCCGCGTTCGCGTTCTAAGCTCATAACATATTTAGAGCCGCTTCTGGAAAAGGCGCGCGTCGTCGCGGCGATTGGCGGTTTGAGCTGAGCTTCTCGTCTTTTTTTTTTCTCCCCACCCTTTATTGTTCGTTTACAGCTGCCTGTAACCGCTTTCTGGGGTTTAAATAAGTGAGCCCGCGAGACCGCGCCTGCGCTGTCGTTACCATTCTCCATTCCCACTCTCAATTTCTTTTCTTTGTATTTTTTTTCTGGTGGCGTATGCGTATACGAATGCAGTGTGTGGAGGCAGCGAGCGAGGGGCGACCAATACGAATGCTGCAAGGCATGACGTCACGGAAATGAGGCGGCGGAGCTGTCGTCAGATTCGGCCTTGGAAATAGAGATTGGCATCCCCACTGGGGTGCTGTGAGTGAGCTCGTGCGTGTAGAATCCATGTATATGCTCCCTAAGCCTCCATTACACACACTGTAGGTGCTAAAAGTTGCAGCCGGTCGGATGTTAAAGACGACAGATGAGTGTAGCGCACGTGCGATGTTTTTCCCCCTCTGGCAAGTGTGGGGTCACCCGGCTTTATATCAGATAACCACGGCACTTTTCTACAGCCTGTACAGCGTACTAATACAACTTCAGCCGGCACTTGCCCGAAGCTTGCCAGCAAAGTTAGAGCCGCACACTGGGTAGCACGCTGTATAAAGACTGCATACTATGTGTATATAGTGAGCGTATGCTCTAACTCTAGGGGAGCGTAATTGTCGTCGTTAGACAAAGTCTGCTCACATATTGTGCAAATGCAAGTTCAATCAATAGTTTGGGAGGATATTCGTCTAAATTTTCTGTTGATGGGTATTACTGAAACCAGTTCAGAGCGAAAAAGAAAGAAAGAAAGAAGAAATACAGATCAAGTGAGAGCACCCGCTTTGCAAACGTGCAGGTCGTACCACAGAGCATAGGAAAAAAGTTATCTTCATCTTGAATACGCCGAACGTCTGGGAGGCATTGCCTACAGTGTCAGAACACTCAATTTGGTAGGGTAAATGTATTCCATAGTCGCAACATGAGGCCTTTAGGAAATGGAATCTCAGTCAGTCGGTCGGTCGGTCGGTCGGTCGGTCTGTCGGTCTGTCGGTCTGTCGGTCGGTCTGTCGGTCTGTCGGTCGGTCGGTCGGTCGGTCAGTAAATAAATAAATAAATAAATAAATAAATAAATAAATAAATAAATAAATAAATCCATCCATCCATCCATCCATCCATCCATCCATCCATCCATCCATCCATCCATCCATCCATCCATCCATCCATCCATCCATCCATCCATCCATAGATCCATGAAACCACACGTAAGCGGAATCTTCGTTCGCGGCCTGAGAAGTTGCAGCAACTAAAGCCACTCTAAATACGCCGAGAGTGGGATGGAATAGAGCTAAGTATAACCAAGGACAGATTCGGTTGCTACCCTGCACTGGAGGATGTGCAAAAAAGTATTAAGATTGAAATTAAGGGCAACAGGAAGGTATTATTATTATTATTATTTAATATTTGTTTTGAACACATATACACATATACACACGTACTAGGAAAGGGAAAGCGAGGGGCAAGCTGGCAACTGCCACCGGAAGGGGCACAACGCCTGCCTACTCTTCTGAAGGGAGGTGACAGCAACACAGAAATAGAGGATAGGAAGGAGGGGAGGAAAAACGGAAAGAGGAAAGGAGAGCAACAGGACACTGCAACAGGACAAATCTAAAGACTAAAGTAGAACTCAGCATCCGGAATTAAAGTGACGCTGCGTCGAACAGCCTCCACAATTATCAAGCACATCCATGGCTAGTTCGCTATGCGGCTAATTGTGTTCTCCACGATGAGACGCCAAGTAAAGCTGCACGTAATCACCGTTTCACCGTTAGTCGGTTCACAATATACACTATAAGGTGTTTGAACCCGCCACCTCCCATCTTCGAAGGAAGAAGCCTTAGAACACAGTACAGATCACACACAGTAGGGCCGGTCACTGAAGGTCACGCTACTACAGAATGTTCAATGTTCATGCTACAAACGTGAACCTAAGTTAGTTACTTCTATAAAGGTTAGTAGGGCGCGATGGGCCTGATCACGTTTAGATGCACAGCCACTGGGGTATAAACATTCCTCGAGTGTCGCACACCGCAGGCCAAGGAGATGATAGTTTCTCACTAGCGACATGCGCTGCGCACTGAAAGCGGGACACTCAAGTATGAGGTGCTGAAGTGTCTCGTAGCAGCCACAAGACGTACACAATGGGCTTTCCGCACGCCCTTGTCTGTATAAACGTTCGTGCACGTTCACGCAACCAACCCTTAGCTTGAGCAGTTGTGCTCTAGCGCGACGAGGCAAGCCTCGACCACGAACACGGGGCGGGAACGTTCCATTTGCGACGCGCTGATCTGGATGCTGCTTGAGTAGGTGGCGACGAATCAGCAGACGAGCGTCATCAAGCTTGCACAAACTTTCTGGGCAGTCACAGTTGTTATGAACGCAACTTGAAGCGAGCCGATCAGCCTCTTCATTTCCGGTGATTCCTACGTGGGAAGGTATCCATTGAGCAACGAGAGATACCCCACGTGATGTAATTTTGCTCGCAGAGTCAGTAATACTGCGAACAAGTGGACAATCAAGCTCACTGCGTTGTAACCTGCTAAGGGCAGCACGGGAGTCCGTAAAGATGACGACCTTCGATGTAATTAACTCCTCTAGCACGTATTTCAATGCAACATTAATCGCTGCTAGTTCCGCAGTTGTTGACGAAGTTGGATGAGGTATCTGAAAGATACGTCGTACATGAGTTGAAGGGCAGTAAAAAGCTGCAGAGGCGCCTTGACCGTCGTTGTGTACAGATGCATCTGTGAAAACTTGAAGATGATCTGGAAACTTTTCGAACAAGTGTGATTGAGCCAATTGGAATATTGCCGAAACAGCCATATCAGACTTTTTGTGCATGCCAGGGATTGTGAGGAAAAAGGGGAATACATGTGTCGTGATACCTTTTGGAGGCGGAGACGTATCTGAAGCAGCATGATCAGAAATGGTAGTGATATCCATAAATAATGCCGCCATTTTTCCCATGCGAGATAATGGGCGGTGAATCAGACGATCAAGGAGCGCTTGACCATTCGATGCGCGGTGCAGACGCTCAATATGATATAGAGCTCTCTGATCTGCTTGCAGCCTCACGGGTAACTGATGCGCTTCAGTAAGTAATGCAATAGACTGCGCCTCACGAGGTAAGCCAAGCATTAGTCGAAGGGCAACGCGATGATCTCGCTCCAGTTGGGCCATCAAACTAGGTGGTATGTTCAAAAGTGGTAATGCGTACAGTATGCCTGAGAGTACAGATGACTGGTACACCTGAAGAGCCGTTGTTTGGTCGCAACCAGCACCTCGAGCAGTCAATGCGGCCACATACTTAAGAAGGGAGTGCGATTTGCGTCGTACAGATTTAACGGCAGGACGCCAAGAGATGCGATCATCCACAATTAACCCCAAATAACGGTGTTGTCGCACCCAGTTTATAGGCGTTTCGTCAAGGTACAGTCGGCTCATTGTTCGACGAGCGCGTTGTTTAGGGTGATATGCTATTGCAGCCGACTTAGCAGGTGATATGAGCAGGCCAACTTCACCCAAGTACTCCGAAGTAGCGTTGAGAGCTCTTTGCAAGCTTGCACGAAGCCGCGGACCAAGGTGCGAAGGGCCGCTTATCCACAGAGCAATGTCATCTGCGTAGACAGCTATGCTCACAGGGAAGTCAGTGTCTCGAGGCAAACGACTTGGAAGCGCGGCGAGTACCGCGTTAAACAAAAGCGGCGATAATACGCTGCCCTGTGGAACACCGCACTTCACATTTCGGTATTCACTGGTTACTCCTCCGACACACACTTTCATGCGGCGCTCCGATAGAAAATTATGCACAAACTGGAGTAGACGACCCGAAATTCCCGCGGTTGCAAGTGCGAAAATAATCGCCTTATGCGGAACTGAATCGAAAGCTTGCTGTATGTCTAGGAAGAGCATGTAGGAAGGAACAACAGGAAGGTAACAAGAGTGTAAATCATGCACACAATTGAAATGTGGGCATACAACACCGTCGCCAACGCCGAAGAAACTCGACAACTGCTCGTATTCACTTTTGCATCTCGCTCGGTTCCTCTTACTTCCCCGACTAACCACCACAAACTTGTTCGTCACTTTATTTGCCGTATTTTCCCTGCCCCACTGTCAGCTTGCGTAAATTTGTACTTTAAGCTCGCTACTAAGCGATTGCTCATGGAAATGAGATGTTGTTGCAACGCACGGTCTTGATCTTCATCTGGTCACCGTAGTATGTTTCACTCTCAAATATACTACGATACTTCATCATGCGATTCCAAGGGCGCATGGTTTATCCTTTTTGTTCAGCGCCTGCTCCCGCACCCGATAAGGCGCATGCGCTCATGTTTGCGCGTACAACAAACTCCGTATTTGCTTCGAAAAAAAAAAGGGAAGGAATGTAAAGGAAAGAAATGAACGTTTGTATGCGAGGCTACGCGTAAACTAGCCGAAAAAAAGGAAAAGTGTGCTGCTATGCGAGGAAGCATGAAGCGAGACAACGCGAGAGAGAAACTACTATATAATCAAAGCAATCCTCGGAACGCAAATGGCAGTCGTATTTAGCGCGTCATGCATAATGCATTGGACGTCTATGGGACGTCGCCTCTGGGAACGACGGGTTGTATGCGATGGGAAAGGGGGTTGCCGGAGGCTGTGGGAGGAGGGGAGAGGGAGGGGGAGGAGAGGGGGTGAAGCGTGCATAGCTTTCCGCTCCTACATGGCAATCCGGGCGCGTCGCTTCGTGCTCTGTGCGTCCTGTTTTACGCGCGCTTTTTTTTTTTCCCGGGCGAATTCAAATTTGCAGCGCATGTCTTTCGCCGTACGCACACCCGCGCGCGCATTATGTTCATTGATGTGTGCTGTATATTCCCGCCCGCTGCCGCGCGTGAACGCGCGCGAAGTGAGATGCGAAAGCGAGGTCGACAGGCATGGAGGGCGTGCGGCGATTGGTTTTGTTTTGCGCGGTGCGGTTCGTTGCGCGTCCTTGCGTTTGCGCTTCGCGCGATTTGTTGAAAAATGATGAAGGCCCCGTTCTCGTGGCCACGTCACATTTGTAGTTTTCCCCAGCGCGGCGCGCGAGATGTGGAGTAGAACTTCCGATAGTGTAACTCCGGCTACAGCAGAAACCTTATTTTAATAGACGAGAGCTGACGGTCCTGGAGATTGAGTTCTTTTGATTCCTACTACAGGAGTCGGCATTCTTGTTCACACTGTTTATCTGAGTTTTTCGGGGGGGGGGGAGGGGGGGGTGTCCACGTGGTGTCTTGGCCGTTGCGTTGTAATGTTGTAGAGTGCGCAATAATAGTTGTTCTTCTAGCCATTACTCTGCAGAAATACAGTGCATGAATGCTCAAAACTGTGACTGTAACTGTATGACGTGTTCACAGAGACAAAGAGTAGCCAGCACCGTAGTAGTGTGCGTGGGCCAACATCGCCTTGCTCTTTTTTGTATCTCAATAAAGAAATAAACAAACGAAAAATAGGAACAACAAACGGGTAAAGCAAGCTAGAAAAACAAGATAATATCATTGTGGTAGCTTAACAATGTAGCAATACAGACTTTAATGCAGCTTCAGAGCCAAAGCACATGGTACAGTTGTGTCAACTGCCACCGAGACTTGGTTGTGCTATCCATTGAATTTCCCTCTCTGTCCCTGAGCTAAAATTCCAGCTGCTTACCTGTAAGCTACCGATGCACCCCTATGTTGTTTGCGACGGATTCTTCGAGGATCTCCTCATCACCTGTCCTCGCAGCCCGTGGTTCCCGATTCTCGCTGTTGCAGTTACTGTTCACCTTTGTAAGCGACAAAACTTTGGCGCAAGCTCCCTTACTGCAACGTAATTGATGTTCCTACGTATTTGCCGTCTAGCTGTCGAGCTAATAAAGTCAGCCATCGCAGCTAGGTGGCTGTGGCGCTCTGCTGCTGAGCATGATGTCGCGGGCTCGATCCCCGACCGCGGTAGGCACACACCTATGGTGACGGGAGCGCAGAAACGCCCGTGTGTCTAGATTTGTGCACGCGTCATAACTCATAAGGAACAGCAGACGGTCAAAATTATTCCAGAGCCTTCTACTGCGGCGACGCTCGTAGCACCAGTATATTGTTTTGGCCCGTTAAAACAAGTTATCTCACTCACTCACTCACTCACTCACTCACTCACTCACTCACTCACTCACTCACTCACTCACTCACTCACTCACTCACTCACTCACTCACTCACTCACTCACTCACTCACTCACTCACTCACTCACTCACTCACTCACTCACTCACAGAATCTATCTATCTATCCATCCATCTATCTATCTATCTATCTATCTATCTATCTATCTATCTATCTATCTATCTATCTATCTATCTATCTATCTATCTATCTATCTATCTATCTATCTATCTATCTATCTATCTATCTATCTATCTATCTATCTATCTATCTATCTATCTATCTATCTGTCTGTCTGTCTGTCTGTCTGTCTGTCTGTCTGTCTGTCTGTCTGTCTGTCTGTCTGCCTGCCTGTCTGTCTGTCTGTCTGTCTGTCTGTCTGTCTGTCTGTCTGTCTGTCTGTCTGTCTGTCTGTCTGTCTGTCTGTCTGTCTGTCTGTCTGTCTGTCTGTCTGTCTATCTATCTATCTATCTATCTATCTATCTATCTATCTATCTATCTATCTATCTATCTATCTATCTATCTATCTATCTATCTATCTATCTATCTATCTATCTATCTATCTATCTATCTATCTATCTATCTATCTATCTATCTATCGACCAACCAAACCAACCAACTAACCAACCAGGCAATGAATAGGCCAGTAAACAGTTTTGTGAGTCGGTATAGGAGTTCTGTCGGTCTTTTTAAGCGTGCAGAGTTGCTTCGCCTACTGTAAAGCTCTCTCTATATTTGGCTTCGCTCGGTCCCGACTGGTTCACTATAACGGGATTTCTTTCTACTGTATAGCATTCTCCGTATGTCATATAACATTCTCTGCAAATCCACAGAGAATAAGATCTATACTAATGATCCGCTCTGAGGTGCAGTGAATAAATCTTTTATTTGGTGTCAGAAAAAAAATAATACTAAAGAAGAGAGAACAGGCGTGCAAACGGGGTCAAAACTTAATGCGCGGTTCTCAATGTTGGCGCCGTGCTTTCATCTCGCCTCTGAGAGCGCTGAGATACGGAAACAGCGAGGAAAGCCGAATTTATTTATGTTCGTTGCCCGGGCAACTAATGGATGTTCGACTATAATAACGCGCGCCCGGTTTCGTTTCCAGATTTTTTTTTTGTTTTTTTTTTCGGTGGCCGCGGGCCTGGAACACGTCATGCGTAAAGGCCAACGCTGCAAGCAAAGGAGGCGTGACGTCTAGCAGACGTCACTGCGTCAGATGAAAGGAAATAAAATTAGGGGTTGGAGGGTCCACGTGGACGTTTGGCTTGACTCGTTGCAGCCCAATGTGAACGTTAGCGAAGGAACGTTTGTCACGAGGTGCCTAAAACATTAAAACGAGCCAACGTTACGGAACGAGGAGGAAAGCAAACTCATATTTTCATCGCTGGTTGGCAGAACTTGCGTGGACGAACTTGGTCAACGAGAGGTGTGTGTTCGTCATACGACCCTTGAACTGCGTTTGAGCTAGACGAAATCGAGGGGCTAAATTTCTTTTTTCTCGCAGTACGTGTTCACAATCATACGAAACAAGCAGACAGTGAATCTAGAGAAAGCAGAAGAAAGATTAATTCTTACGTTTACATGAAACGTAGAAATAATAAAGTATAGGGGAACGGAAGTTGGCGAAGATACAGCCCGCCGCCCGAATGGGAGCCGAGACTACATCTTCCAAGTTACGTGTGCGGTGCTCCCACCGATCAAGCTACCGTTGCGGCCATCCTCTCGTCCATGTTTGCGTAGGTTGGCAAAATTAGCCCTGGGAATGTTAACCAGAGCCTCCTCAGGGCCAAGGCGGTGAGCGACGCATGCTACAAAACTGCTTTTGTAGAAGAAGAAAACTACTGCAGTCCTTCAGGGAAGTATATACGAAGACCTCCCCCCCCCCCACCCCTCCTCCCCCCACTAAAGAAGCTGCTGAATAAACTCTATGTACAATATTTCAGTTATCTTTACCGGTTAATCTACCAGATTGTGATCTCAATTTGTTTCTGAGTGACCCTGCCCTGAACTGCATGCGAGGGCTGCCCAAGTAATACTACAGGGCTCTTGTGGGTTTCCGTCATGGTTTGTTGGATGGACTGCGCACGCGAGCATAGAAGAAAGAAAGAAAGAAAGAAAGAAAGAAAGAAAGAAAGAAAGAAAGAAAGAAAGAAAGAAAGAAAGAAAGAAAGAAAGAAAGAAAGAAAGAAATGCCACACACCTAAGTGACAGAGTAACATTGTAGAATTTGGGTCGACGATGAGGTTACTATGTCCAGCCAGCTTTAGGATTTGGGCATGCTGGTAATACATTATGGATACGCCATTAGGTATACTGCAAGTCCAGGAATCTGGGACATCGACTACCGCGGCGAAGCCGACCCTAGGGCAGTGCGGTCGGCGTAACTCTATGGGAAGCATTCCTCAGAAATCGATTGCTGAGCAATGCCTCGTTGTTCACGAATTGCACTTTAGGCGATTAATCCCGACAACAGTCTCACGCTATATGTCGCGTCTAGTTCAATTCCGGGGATTCCAGGGACACTTTTGCAGAACCGATTAAAATGCATGGGGTGATTTTTTTTAAAGTGCTGATTCGAGCGCATCGAGAATTCATCCGTGAAATGCACTTTTGGGGCATATGCTCTAGGCCTCCATATATATATATATATATATATATATATATATATATATATATATATATATATATATATATATATATATATATATATATATATATATATATATATATATATATATATATATATATATATATATATATATATATATATATATATATATATATATATATAAGTATATATATGTATATATATATATGGGTCGAGTTTCTTTTTATTCCGCTCTCTGATATTTTTTCCTGGGGCGCTGTTGTTCGGATACTATGCGGAGAAGCAGCACTATAGGGGCAAAGCATTCGTCCGTCGTTGAATTGGCGAGAAAGGGCTCGTCGATCATGTTAAAACTGATGGACTCGAATGTGCTACTATGATGCACATTTGCGCCCTGATGTATAAGGACAGATGACGCTGTGAAATAATTCTGCAGGAAGGAGCACACCGAATGGCTTTGTTTCAAGCGTTTCGTTGAAGGCACTCTTGCTACGAAAAGCGACACCTAGATGTTGCTGACGGTAGCGGTTAGAGGGAAAGGGAGAGGGTGCTGCTTGCGCGCGCATGAACCACGCCGGTGTATGACGATTGGGAAAAACTCCTGGCGCCGCGACGCTGCAATAACAGTGCAATGACAGTGCAGGCTGTAGCATGTGGCCTGGCCGAAGTACGGGCAGTGTTAGGGGCTTTAACTACCAGGTGGCGGGGCATGCGCGTCGTATCGTTCCTAACGCGTATGCGTTTTGCTTTGTCCCACGCGCTTTGCTTATTCCGCGCGAATGCTTAATTCCGACTGTCAAAGCTTTCAAAGTCAACAGCTCTATTAGCCTCTTATACAAGCGGTTCCGTGCTGTATCTCATAGCTTTGTCCAGTTTGGCGAACGCACGGTGGAAGTTAATGAGCCGATGTGACGTGAGCCTGAGTTGCGCTTGTGGTCTGCGCTAAAGAATTTATTGTTTGTGTAAATGTGTTACGGAAATTTAGTAAAATTTTTTGAAGTCGATAGCTGGGGCTTTGTGAATCCTATGAGTGTATGGCTATGCTGTTGCTTCTATGAAGGAGGAGGAGGAGGAGGATCTATTGAGAGAAGGCAAGCATGTTAACCATAACTGCGTCTGGTTGGCTACCCTACCCTGCGGGACGGGAAAGAGGGAATAGAAAGATAAGATAGAGAGAGAGGGAGGGGAGCGGAGGCAAGCCGCGAAACCCAACGGGGGGGGGGGGGCGCCGTTGCAATGCGAGGGTTATTGTAAACGACGGAGGTTCGCGCCGAAGGTTTACAGGACGGTTAATTTTAAAGCGATATCAGTGCACCGTGACGTTGCCAAACTCAGCGGATTTTAAACGTTCTATTGTGAACGCCAGTGCAGCGAAGGTTTACTTCAGTTATTCATATGGCGGCTAGAGGCGCGGTGCATGGGTTGCAAAGCGATAGCCCTGTCGAGGCCCATACACAATAACTGTTGTAGACGACAACAATACATCCGCACGGCACGAAGGAAACAGCTTTCCGTGCGATTCGTGCAGCCCCCATATGCGTGGCACCCCATCATGCTCAAACGTAGTGCCGATAGTTATTTCGGAGCTACGACGGCGAACGTATGGAATGCGTCAGTGCACACGATAAAGTGAGGCCAAGGTAAATGTACCTGGTAGCGAAGCTTCCATAGGAGCCCATACGTTCAAAACATGGCGGTCCATCGCCGGTTCATGGGGCTTAGCGCCATCTGTATGTGGTGGGAACACTTCCGGCGGAAGAAAAAATAACGTGACGCCATGTCCGTTAAAAGCAGAAGTGACGTCATTTTGTTTTCGAAGGCGCGAAATTTGTTTTGTTGTTCTTCCTTTGGAGCTATATATTCAAATGCCCCGCCATTCGACTTGATGGGCGTTTCGAGCTTTCAGCGTGGAAAGCGATGCAGGAAAAGGCCAGCCGTACGGTTGTCGAAATCGCATCCCTGCGCAGAACATACTTTCTTTGGAGGCCGACGAAAGCTTTAGGTGTAGAGTGCTGATCCTATTGTCGGATGCCAAGTCCGTCGGCCAGCGCAGTCGCACGAAAACAACTACACAATTATCTGGCGGTCGCAACTCACTACTTTTGACTGAACAGATTAAGAAGCAATGAAGCTACCCGCGTCACCAAATTCAGACAAACTTCGACAAGCAAGAAAGCACAAATTGTGAGGGGGGCGTATTTCAGCAGGTGATACGAGTGCGCCTTTCTGCCCATTTCAAAACATGCATTGCACTGCGAGTGATAGAGGCGTCAACGCCCCCTGTAGCGATGGGCGCTGAAAAAAAATGCATTTAATAATAATAATAAAATTAAGCGTATTTTTTTAACTCATCACGAATATATAAAATTGACTAGGAATTTTATTTTCGTTGAATGAATCTAACTGTGTCTCGTTTGAATTAAAAAAGGCGTTTTTCTTTCCAAATGTTTGTTCCCTCCAAACATAGTCGCGCTTCGATCGCTGCTCCCATAACCCCCCATGCTGATGTCGTTGACAATCTGTACTGAACCGCTTTTCGCCCGAAGCTTCGCGACCTATTTGAATCGGCCTTGGTGAGGCCGCCGCTCCTGCCGAAGTGGTCAAAAAATGCTTAGTTGGCGTGCGCTACTGCTGCTACGGTGGGAACGCACCCTTGCCGATAACGATGGTACAAGAGCTGAAGCAAGCGGTATCCCGGGGTCGTTTCAGCCGGGTTGGCTTCTCTGTATCGAGTGGAACGACTGATATCGCGTTTCAAAGACGCGGCAACGCTCGGCCAACGGCGGTGCGGATGGGGCGAGGAAAGAAAGAGACGCAACTCTGCTCTCTGCGATAGCCATGTACTGGATCTGTATACGTAAGTCCAAGCCCAGTGTCCACTCTGTAGTTCCCAGGGGATTTGAGGTTTGTTTATGTAAATGAAAAAAAAAGAAAGAAGTAATCACGATAAGTAATCCACAGAATGTCGATTCCACCGTAGATCAGCGTCAAATCGAAAGCCATGCCACACATTTCGTCTGCCTATTATATGTCATAATTAGTTGTAGTAGTAGTTCGTAGTAGTAGTAGTAGTAGTAGTAGTAGTAGTAGTAGTAGTAGTAGTAGTAGTAGTAGTAATTATTAGCGTTGTTACTGTCGTTTTTACACAGTCGTGGACAGGGTCAGGGGTGGTTGCTCAGCGAAAACGATAGACCCGAGGTGACATGAATGAAGAAGAAGAAACGAAACGGCCGCAGCCTTTGAGATGGAAACACTGGAGCGCCTGATATAAATAAGACGCGCCGACAACTTCGCTCTTTTCTGACTTAGAGGCTGCTATGGCGTCGCGGCTACTGTTACACATGACTGGCCAAAAAAAAAAAAAATCAGTGATACGCAACTCTTGCCAAATAATGCGCAACTCCTGCCTCACGCTTAACCGGAAGGTACAACCACATACGAAAAGGGGGGAAGAAAGTCGTAACGCGTGACATCGACGATATTGTCACGTGGTAGTGACGGTGAAGAAAGAAGCAATACGGTGGAATACAAAACTAGCTTTTATTGGGCGAACCTGTGCCCACAAAAACAGGCTACACTTATGGCACAACGATAGCGGCGAACACGGTCGGCAATCGTCGGAAAAACTGATCAGCGGGTCAAGCGCGTCGGCTTTTATAGATCAGTCGTCGAATGTTCCAGATTAACTGATGGGACCCGCGTGTCTTCCACAAAGTTCTACACCATTCGTGTCACGCGATGAAATCTGATAACACAAGGTTCGGCGACAACAGACACGCGGATGGAAGCGTCGATAACTTTCCAGAAACGTCGGATACATGCAGGCGCGTCCCTCGCTGTGCGATTACAGTTGTTAAGCGGCGAAACGTGGTTGCCCGATAAAGATAAGTACACGTGTCAATATCGACATGCTTCGACGTATGGCGCGTTACGAGCAGCTTAACAACACAGCCCCGAACGCGCCTTTCCGCGGTCTGCGAGCTTTCCGAGCTTTCCGAGCTCCAACTGTGGTGACGAGAGAGAGCTGCTGCTGGGAAGGAGGGGGTATACGACCGGAGCTGTACACCACTGCCGTGCTGTGGGCGACGCAATGTTTTTCGAGGTGCTTCGCGCGCGGAGGGCTCTCGGAAGCCGCCGCCGTGCCGTGATTAATTCCGCAGCCGCGCGGAGATCTCTGTTTGTCGAGGTCCAACACGCCTGGATATATATATACGACGGTGACCGGGTGCGCGTTTGTCTGTCGCACTGTGTGTTTTACGTCGCACGCAACGTATACGGAGAGCTCGAGTCAACCCCTTGGATCTCAACTCCCCCTCCCCCCTCCCTCCTTCTTTCTCTCTCTCTTCCCCACCTCCCTTGTTCCTTCCCTGCCGCGCTACAATTCTGATGTAGAACAAACAAGAGCCGGTTTGCTTTCGTCTCTCCATATACGTATAGAGTAAATCTTGTTGAAACTTTGCCGTCGCAGAGCGGTAATAATCCTCCGTGACTGCGCCGAAGTTTTAGTCCCGGTGTTCCGCGTGCAACTGTCTTTCTCTTCTGCCACTACGGATTAGAGAGTTTTGTGTAACGGGCAGCGCAAGAAGCGACCAAGGCGGTGAAAGAGACGGAAGAAGCCGCTGTTCGTATACTCAAACGTATGTACATTGTCAACAGACCGGAGCCCTAACGCTTACGGGATACATAAAGGATATAGTTGTGGTATTGATTCATTGGCGCTTGCAGCATGTCGAAGCTACATTCGAATTACTTACTCTAGAAACCAGTGAATACTAATGCTACATTTAATTGGTTGCCTCAGGGCGCTTATTTTTGGCTGTGCGCGGTACTACATTCGGTATGGTCGAAATACAGCACTCGGAACCCATTCGACCGGTTCTTTCAGAGAGCCGTCGAGTTTCAGCTCAGTGCGCTCGTAGGCGCTCTCTCACCTTTGACCTGAAGGGCGTGACCGTGCGAGTTCCGGTCACGTGTCTGCTGCAACTTCCGTCGTTGGGGCGGCGTCACTGACGCAGGTGCGCGTTGTTTGTCCTCCCCGTTTTTTTTTTTTTTCACAACAGAAGAAGCTCTGATGTATCATTGCTTGTGACCTCCGACTGCATAATTCATATAATTATATTGTATCGAAATAGACGGCATATCATGGCGAAGAGATAATGTCGCATTCAGGTTAAGGCAGGGAATATTGTATAGCTTATCTACAGAGTATTCCAAGCATTGCATTGTGGTCGAATAATGTATGAACAAACCGAAATGCCCTCACACGTTGACGCTAGCGAATTCTTTCGCGAGCGAAGAACCGCACTATCTTTAACATTTATACGTATTTCATATCTCTGTTTCGTGCTCCTGATGACCACGAAGGTCACATGTACTGCATAGCTATATAATAGCGCTCACTATAATGGCACTTTGGCACATTGTTTTAGGAAATGAAGCGCTGGATAAAAGAAGCAGGCGCTTCTTTTCCTCTAGGTTTCACTGCATTATGCGTATGGACGCACAGAACCTACCTGTACCCTGGTGCAACAAGGGAAAGCGAAACGAAACAAATTGTTCACGATTGTGTTGCGCTGAGTTTCACACTGGTTAAAGATGATGAAGAAACACTTAATGAAACATTGATTCGGGGAGGCAATTATGTGCCCCTTCTTTGTGTCATAGTCAAGCGCCGTCTGCAGTGATTACGCAGATATTATGCTTCGCTGCAACTCGGACCTCCGGCCGGACTACACCCACACGAAGCGTCTTTCTTCCGTGTCGGTCGTGCTTGGGAGTTGCCTTCACGAAAGCTTATTCAGCAGTAATGGGAATGGCTGACAGTCCTGCATGTGATGTCTGCGGCTGCGAGGGGAACATCGAGCACCTATTGTGCCAGTGTCCTCTGTTTTAAGCACAAAGACAATCTATGTCCAACGCATTCATGAAACTAGATTTATTTATTTATTTATTCATTTATTTATTTATTTATTTATTTACTGAAAATATCTCAACCACCGTGTACACAGAATGTTACATGAGGGGTGGGCGGAGTTGATGTTTACTAAGTTGGTTGATGCTTACAATGAGAGACTCGAATGGCGGCTTTGAACTGAGCACTGTTGTCGTGAGGGGCAATGTTTGAGAGAAGATTGTTCCAGTCGATGGCTGCCTTAACAAGGAACAACCGAAGGTGCGTGACGGTGTGGCCACGTGGGGGTACATCTTTAACGTGGCTGATGCGTTGATAGATGTGATGAGCTGGATCGATGCGAGAGAAATGAGGCAAAACATGAAAAAAAAATTTGTGATACAGTGAAAGGCTTGCAATTTTTCGGCGAGTCGAAGACTTAGTAGTAATGCTTGTTTATTTAGGTTACTCACACTGGTCAAGAAATTATTTTCCAGTGACTACCCGAACATTGCGAGATCAGTGGAAATGATCAAGCAGACGAAGCTGCCCGAGAGTCACATCAAGAACAACACAGCGTTCCAATTCCCCTTTCGAGGACGGACACTGCAAGGCAGCTTCGTCACCTGCCGCGCAAGCTCTCCTTAACAGAGTGGAACGCCCCAAATATAAGGCGCACCAGGTTGTCCGAACTGAACTCCTCGCTCCAACTCCGACCTCCACCCCGCCTTCACCGACGTGAGACATCGCTTCTATACTGGCTGTGGCTGGGAGTGGCTTTCACGAAGGCGTACACTACTTTGATTGGCCGACAGTGCTGCATGCGACGTCTGCGGCGTGCAAGAGAACATCGAACATTTATGGTGCCGTTGTCATCGATTTCAGTCGGAAAGACAAACATTATCTATCGCATTGTGACGACTGGACGATCGGCCTTTGTCTGTGCAGGTGTTACTTGAAGACCGTCCCCATCGCTCGTCGGCCCACAAAACTGTGAAGACACTTTTATCTTTCTTGAGGGCGACTGGCCTGTGTGAACGCCTTTGACTCGCTCAGACCCTCCGCGTGCGTGCGCGAGCTCACCGCGGCTTTCCTCCCTCTCCCCCCTCTCTCTATCTCATCTTTCTATTCCCACTTTCCCCTCCCCCCGAGTAGGGTAGCCAACCAGAAGCATTTCTGGTTCACATCCCTGCCTTCACTCTTTATATCCTCCTCCTTCTACGCTGGTAGTGTAAGAGCAATTAGGATATACGAATCTAATGGCGCGGTTTTGTATTGATTCAATTAGAACGGTTAACGCCCGTTCCGGAGGATTCCAAACAGAACAAGCATATTCTAATTTGGGTCAAATTAGTGTTTTGTAAGCTAATAGTTTTAGAGAAGGGGAGGCATGTGTTAGATTTCGCTTGAGGTAACCTAAGGTATGGTTAGCGTCGTTAGTAATCTTGGTTATATGCGTTGTCCAAGTTAGGTCGTAGGCAAGAGTAATGCCTAGGTACTTTGCATAAAGAGATGTTGCTGCCGTTAAGAAGGTATATATATACTAGGTACTCATGCCGCCTATGAAAGAAATTAAAGACGTTTTGTTAGTACTCACATGCATTAGACAGTCATTGCACTATGTATATGATTTTAGTAAGTCACATTGGAGTACTTGGTTATCGCTTACGTCAACGGTCGGGTGACAAATGACGCAGTCATCTGCGAAGAAGCTTATCTTTGAAGAAATGTTACCGCACAGGTTCGTTAACGTAAATGAGGAAAAGTAGTGGACCCAAAACTGTGTCTTGAGGCATGCCAGATAAAACACGAGACAAATTTGATTAAGTGTTATTTGCACGCACGAATTGTTGCCGTTTGGTAAGAAAATCTTTAATCCAGTCTAGGACAAGGGGATGTAGATTAAGTCGTGAGAGTTTTAATAGCAAACGCCTATGTAGGCCTATGTAGGAATCGACGAAGAGGGCGTCAACAGGTATGCTTTGATCGATGTTAGTATTAATGTCGTGAACAAAAAAGTTCCAGTTGGGGAGCTTCACACGAGAAACATTCTCGAAACCCGCGGTGACTTGGATTGAAAAATTTAACGGAAGTTAGAAAGTTGATTGAAAAATTGAAAGGACATGACCGTCTTCTGAGTGAACAGACAGTACTAGAACACCGTCCCGCAGCGAAGGTACTTTTGTGCTTTCTGAGAACGTCTGACTTGTGCGAGCGCCTTTGCCTCTGTAGTACAGTCCGTGCGCGTCTCTCTCTCTCTTATTTCTATTCCCCTTCTCCCTTCTAACAGCGTAGGGTAGCCAACCGGGTTCCTGACTGGTTAGCATCCCTGCCTTCATTCTCTCTCTCTCTATCTGTATCCCTCCCTCTCTCTCTATCTCCTTCTCTCTCTCTAGCAACCATTTCATTCGCGTTGCCTATCGAACACCCCGAAGCCGCAGCCGTGTGCAGCAGTGCCGCCTGGCGGTGAAAACAACTTCTGCGACGTTCCTTTCGCATGCCCCGCATATTTTCGCCCAAGTCGGAGACAGGTAGGACGCCTGCAGAAATGCCCGCAAGGGCTGACGTTAGCCGCGCCGCCGCTATATATCTGAGTACGTACGCATCTCGAAAATGCACGAAGATAAAAAGCCGTAAACGACGGCTGAAACTTCTTCCCCTGAGAAAAACGCTACGAATAATTTAATGACAAAAATTTTAAGAAGGCGAGGGGTTCAATTTTCGTAATCACTGATCGAAAAAGAAAAAAAGAAGAAGAAGAAAGAAAAAGAAAGAAAAACGAAAAGAAAGAGAAAGAAAAACGCCGCGGAAAGGTTCTCTTTTCTCCTTTTTTTTGTTTTTTGAGCGCATATCACGACAAAGGAAAATGTCGACGCGAGCGATCGGAAGATTCACGTGGAAGCCGCGTACACGTGAATAACACTTATCTTGTTCGGTCTCGAGGCAAAAACACAAGACAAGATAAATAAAATGTCGAGAAAGAAAGAGTTCTCACCTTTTGTTTAAAGAAAGAAGCTCTCGCTCGCACAGATAAAGACAATTCCGTTGACGTGCACGCAAGAGGGACGGCAAAAAAAATTGTGAATAAAGTACAAGAGAGAAAGAGTTACCCACTACCGTCACCTTCGGTGTCGCTGTTCTTCTTATTTTCCCTTTCTTTACTTATCCATTACGAGATGGCACATCCGTATACGAGTACAGACGTATACACATACACGCGCACTAGAGGACGACTTTCAAAGCTCGTTTTCCGCATTCTGGAACACTGTATCTGGGTTCTGCTTTGTGTAGTTTGCGTCGCATTACATATGCTGATGTGTCTCTGTTCTTTTCTCATAGCGCCGGCGAGCGAAGTTTTGCTTAAACTTGCATTAAGAAAGCTCGAAGGCAGAGTAACAGCGTTAATAGCAACGCGAAGAGGCCTCGAGAACCGATAGAGAAGCGGGCAGATAAATTCAGCGATGAATGGAAAGATGGAAGATAACTGGATAGAAAGAAAAAGTGGGGCAGTCGGTGGGACGCGTTGGGTGGGAAGGCAGCCAAGCAGCTGTGTAAATGAGTTTGGAGTGAAGGCAAAAAAAAAAGAATGCAACGGCCACGTCGTCTTCACCCTTTCCCTCTTCTCTCCTCCCTTTCCCTCACTTTCTGTTCGAGCCACGCGACGACCTTACGGGAGCGATAGTCTGTGAAATTAAATCTCGGCATTGCTCGCTGCGAATTCAAAGCACCGCAAATGGCCACCACCCCTCTCGGCCTCCCCTTTTCTCACCCTCTCCGTATTTTTCTCTCTATTTTTTTCTTTCTATATTCATCCCTTTGCCTCACCATCTTTCGGCCGAGGCCAAAGAAAAGAAACGCCTGTCTTCACTAGCGCGCTTCTTCTTTTAATAGCTGCGTTTCCCTTACGGAAACGCGATGTCTTGCAGCTGCGCTTGCATTTCTTGATCTGCTAGGCATTGATAGCTCTGTCTTCTTCATTTTTGGTTTTCTTTCTGCCTTCGACGATATACAAAATAAGACGCCTTTCCTGCCCATTTCTTCATTTTCTTTTGCTTCACTTTCGACCGGGCGCGGCGTCTCTCTCAACGACACGTATTATGAGCAGTCTAGAATGTGCGCCGCTGGAGCAAAAATTATTCGAATGAGTTTTCCTGCGCTTGACGGCTCCTCTATATATGCATGCGTGTGCGTGTACATATATATAGATATATACGTACACACAGCATATATCTACATAAGGCGCTCGCTCGCAGGAGCCATTCTTTTTCGAACCAAAGTCTTTGTTGCTCGTTCTGCGAAGTAAATAAACGAGTGCCCGCGGTGGTTTTGTTCTGATGTTCAGCGCGCTGTCTGGTTTTGCTAGTCGCTGTCGCGAAACGTTGCTTACGTCGCAACTTTCGCCGGTGCTCGATTCGATGGCTCGAGAAATTACGCCTTTCTTTTCTTTCCTTTTTTTTTTGCGGTGCTCTAATCGGAAATAATGGCAGTCGTCGCGCGTTTCTTTCTTCTTTTTTATGCCGAGACGCAAGGAGTAAACTTATTAAATATAGCCTAATCATGAATTGTGAATCTGCTGTGGTATGTTGTTTTCTTGGCAATGCATCATAATATTTTTTTATATCGCTGCGCGTGCCTTTTTGCTACTCTTCTGAGTTGACAAAGTGAGCAGCACTTAATATCTGTTTGCTGACTGCGCCTATAGCGCACAGCGTAAACTGGAAAAATGTCGTGATTGAAACGAGCTGTGTGTGTGTGTGTGTGTGTGTGTGCGTGTGTGTGCGTGTGTGTGTGTGTGTACTCATATATACACACATACATTATTAACTATAGTTGTATTATAATCAAGTTTAAATTTTGCTTAATCGTTCAGCTTATGTCCAAGGAATTTGTGTGAGAAATGTGTTACACCCTTGTTTCATCATGTTCTTCGGTGTAAATAATCTGTATTCTGCCCACCCTGCTTGGACTTCTTGTCCGCAGTATTCTATAAATAAAAAATAAAAATAAAATGTGTCTATGAAAAAGGGGGGGGGGGGCGAGGTAACTTGCGCCACTTTTTTGTCATAACATTGAAGATTTTGTGTTCGTACAACAACTAAAACAATTATCAGTGGATCGGTGCCTGTTATGCGACTAAGCATTCCCACACTAGATATTTTATAAGCATACCCGCAAAGATATTTGCCGAAACTACACCTAACGAAATCTGCTTCTTTCCTTTCTTTCTTTCTTTCCTTCTTTATTTCTTTCTTTCTGCTTCTCGTTCATCTGTGCAGCGTTACTTTCTTCCTCCCTTCCTCATTCATTCGCTCATTATTTATTTCTTCTTTTCAGTCATTCTCTCGTGCATTCAGCCATTCAGTTATTCATTATTTAATGTGTTCTTTCCTTCATTGGTTAAGGTTTTCACTAACTTATCTGTTACTTATTATTTTCATTATTTATTTTGCACATTCATTCATTCATTCATTCATTCATTCATTCATTCATTCATTCATTCATTCATTCATTCATTCTTGCTTCCTTCCTTCCTTCCTTTTTTTTTTCTTCTTTCTTTCTTCAGTGGCTCAGTTTGCGCCCTGTTGCCCTTCTGGAGCGAAAAAATGGAGGGTCATAAAACTGGCGCATTTCGGAGAATAAAGAACAAATTTATCGCATCGTTTTGACCCGTCGTTTCCGCTAATGACGTTTCGGTTCCGTTCATTCTCTCGATGCGGAAAAAAATCAAGCACGAAACATAACAAAGAACAAACCTTTCTTTTCTCATTTTGCTTTCTTTCTTCTTTTTTTTTTTCGCTCTTCTCCTCGATATACGACTCTCCTCCCTCCTCCAACCTATACACTCTTCGTCATTCGTAATTTCGACGGAAATCTCTCTCACAATTTCTTCCGTTTTCGTTTTTGTGATTCTTCCTTTTGTTTCATCTTTCGCACTCAGCACCGGCGATCTTGAATTCGATATGCGCCGCACTACGATGAGCCAAATTTCGCCAAGCAGAACGCGTTACGCCTCGCAGCCGCCTCTGCCGCCGGCTACCTTCGCAGTGCACCACCTTTTAATTCTTTGATTCGTGCTCGACCTCTGAGAACGAGCACATTTCCGGGCCCCGGCGTAACCCCCCCTTCTAGAATCTATAAATCGCACGGTACCACGTCATCATTGTCGGCAGCCGCGAAATGGTCGTCACACAGGATGCAGTTTACTTCAACCGTATGCTTCATTTTTTCCCCCTTCCTCTTTCCCAGAGGCTATTGTTCTTGCTCGGTATGATTTCTTTTTTTCGCTTCGGTATATCGCATTTGCTCCAGTCTAAGCCGCGGCCTTTATTTTGACGAGAGACGGAGTGCAAGGACGTTCGGGGGTACTTAGACTGAGGTGCAAGTTTAAATATGACCCGATGGAGGTCAAAATTAACATGGAGCACTGCACTATACACCGCGTTATCATATCGCATATAGAGAGATAAATAGAAGAGAGTAAAGGCATGGAGTCGTCACCGGCGGTCGCATCGCTGGTAACGAGGCACACGCGGTGAATCGGCTTGCACGTATAAACACTTGCACACTAACACTACAAATCTGCTGACTAACGGCTCCGTCCTCCGTACACAATACACAATGAAACAAGAATCATTGCGTAAACATCTTCACCCCAACGCGCGTACGCCCCCAGTGACGTCATCCCTTTAATAAAGCAAATATAGCTCTCTAAAGCGTACGGTGATTGACTTACAACGACTATCATCGTCGACGACTTCCGCGTACATTTTCTATACACAGTAGTAGATGTCTGATACGTGTATCACGGTATCTGTAAAAACAGAGTGCATTATCCGTGAAAACGTATTAACGGAACGGGCTGGACAAGGCGTTAACGTCACAAGAAAGGAGCTTGTATACAACATTTGCGCTGAACGATGTGTATATTTGTATACATGCTTGTAACGTAAGTTCTTTCACTGCTTCCTATTCGGTAACACTTACTCATTTATTGAGCGTGAAAAACCAGTCGAACCGAGATGTCCGATTTTTTTTTTCTTTTTGTAGCATCAACCACACTTATCTTTTTCAGTTATTTGGGTTCGGGACCTCCTTCCCTAACACGTATTGCTTATTCAAATACATGATGCTCTATCATGATTTGAAATCAACGTATACATGATGTAAGAACCAGGAAAGGACGTGTTACCAAAGAACTGTGTACGTTGGCCTCAGTTTGAGTAAATGCGGTATATGTAAGAGCCACCGAATTCATTGGCGCGACTGTGCAAAGTGTTTCGTTTATGCGCGCGCGTTCTTGCTCCTGTCTCTTCCATCTCACATTTTGGTCGTTTTGAGTACCAGGAACAAACCATCTAGTGCATTTCTTTTATTTATTTTTTTTTTAGTGCTTCGCCCGCGCCAACTGAGGCTATGCTTTTATGACTCAATAAATTCTTGGGAAGCCCCTCTTTTTCTCGCTAACCACGCAAGCTTGAAGGTTCTGCTTTAAACACTGCGCGGTTATATATATATATATATATATATATATATATATATATATATATATATATATATATATATATATATATATATATATATATATATATATATATCATAAGAAGCCAACAAACACTGACACCAAGGACAACATAGGGGAAATTACTTGTGCTTATGTTGTCCTTGGTGTCAGTGTTTGTTGGTTTCTGATGATATGACTAATAAAAATCAGGCCCCTCAGTTAACCCCCTTTTTTCTCGATATATATATATATCCGCGCAGTGTTAACGCCAGAAGGATACATTTTTTAAAAATTCCGTAAAACTTAAAAATTATCACCCTGCATGTATGTGGCCACTTTATATGTTTACTTTTCATATGTGACTACACTTAATATCACCCCCCCCACCCCCACCCCTTTTTTTTTACTGTTGTGCACATGTTTGGTAGAGAATGACGAGGAGTCGTCGTTTTAACCCAGAACGTATTGTTTTGTGTCGGCGAGGCTTCTTCAAGAAGGTGCAGCGTGAATTTTCGGACACGAACTCGGCCAAAACGCTTAAAATATTCCCAACATTCTGCGCACCGAATGCACTCGTGACGTCTCCTGCGAATGGGGTGGAAGGAGCGAGTTGCGGAGTTCTCGACTCCGTCTTGGGGCTTAACGAGTATACTTGAAGGGCTGCCGCGTCCGCAACAATCCGTAGTCATTTGCGACGAAGGTGGTGTAACGGTGCTTTTTATGTTCACATTTAATTATTCTTCACCTCGAAACGGCCAACCGAGAATGTCGACCGAGCTCGCATGGGATGGAAAGCGGCTGCACTTTAATCGCGACCCAACGTCCATGGTATATGGACAGTTGGAAATTTTTCTGGCTGAGTAACAAGTTCAGGTTTTAGGACGAGTTTCGAAAGTGTTTAGTGAATAACTTAGCTTTCCCTCTCTCTCTCTCTCTCTCTCTCTCTCTCTCTCTATATATATATATATATATATATATATATATATATATATATATATATATATATATATATATATATATATATATATATATATCTGTGTGTGTGTGTGCGTGTGTGCGTGCGTGGTGTGTGCGTGGTGTGTGCGTGTGTGTGTGCGTGTGTGTGTGTGTGTGTGTGTGTGTGTGTGTGTGTGTGTGTGTGTGTGTGTGTGTGTGTGTGTGTGTGTGTGTGTGTGTGTGTGTGTGTGTGTGTGTACCGACAAACATTGACTCCAAGGACAACATAGGGCAAATTACTCGTACTTAATAATTGAATTAAAGAAATTATGAGTTAGTGGAAATGAAAGTGAGTGAAAGAACAACTTGCCGCAGGTGAGGAACGATCCTGCGTGTTCGCATTGCACGGGCGATACTTTAACCAATTGAGTTATCGCGGCGCCATTTCCCCATCCACTTTCCGGGGTATTTATGTGTTATTACTTCAACTAACCCTGGGAGTGTGATTCGGGTGATATCGAATAAACATGCACCCTCTGCACTGCCGTCGATAGCAGTGCTAGAAACACGCCTTCGGGTCTGACTGACTGTAAGCTCGACCTTCCGAGTCACAATTATGGGGCGCCTCGGAACCAGAAGTGCGCACACAGGAAGTATACAGGAGCCAGAAGGCTCCTCATTCGCTTCAGGACGCTGGCGAGTGATCGAGAGACGCATACCGCAATATACCACGTTTTGTCGTGGCTGATATTGGTGCGTGTCTCCACGGGGCGTCCCGCATGTAACTCCAGACACGTACATGTGCTCTCATACCAACGAATTCGATAGGCGAATTGTAGTGCAAGCGCTCGAAACTGGGATGCAGTATCCGCATGTCCACGCTTTCTATGAAGCCACCACCCTCATCGCCGTCAGGTCACTTCCCCAGCCTAACTCTATATAGCGAAGTAAGGCTCAAGCCACCGGCACCACTCCGTATCTGTTTGTCTCTGCGACAATACATTCGTTTACATTAATCCAGTAAAGTCGGATCGAGTTCGCTCATCAGGCATAAAACCGGTCGTCGGGTTCACGTAAACGCTGGCGGGTTGGGTCGATCGGGCGTCGAGTCGAGACGAGTTCGGTCGATCCGTCTTCGAGGGGTGGGTTCACTCGCCCAACCCGATTGGCATGATGCGTGCAAACGGAATCCGGTCGATCTGGCTTTGCTTGTCTTCTGACTCGACCCGCTAGCGTATAGTTCATGTAAACGAAACTGTCGTCACGTAGTTGGGAGTGAGACGCGCTAACTATAGAGCTAACGTGCGACATTCACGCTTGGCTATTTCCGCGGGGATGTCGTGCTCCACGCAGATGCCGAGAGTTGCGGTGCCTATTCGTGTATTTAGAAGGGCACAGTAAGCAATACCGTAGTCGACGAAGACGAGTCGAGTGCGTCGCGAGGAAGTTATTTGTTCGGGAAATAGCTTTATTTTGTTTTTTAACGAGCAAGCAAACGAGCGAGATGGTATTTTTCCGCTCTGAGAGAGCTTGCTTCTGTCGCCATGGCTGAGTTCAGAGTTGCAGGGATCGCCGATGTTCTTGCTGCTGACTTTATTCTCTTTGGACCAGCGTACGGCCGAAGCGGCTGGTCCAAAAAATCCTTGGCACAACACGGAGCTACAGAATAACAGCAAAAATGAAGAAAAAAATAAATGGCAAGGAAATGTAACAAATAAACGGATGACCCGTATGATCGTCGCTGGACGCAGCCGCATTCGGAACCATGGGGAGAGCAGGAGAAACCGGCTCGGCAGGCCGACAAACTAAGTCGGCAAGAGCCAATCGAAACGAATCCAACAAACAATCGGGAGGTCTCGCGTCTGTGCGAAGCTGGAAATGATGGATGACCGGCCCGTTCGATCTGGCGCGCGCCGTTCGGGCCCATAACACCCCACATTGGGACCAGCCGCGGATTCTTCGCGAGCACTGCGGCCTGACCGAAGTACACGCGCACTGGCAAAGAAAAGAGATAGAGATAGAGAAAGAACCTCAAAAGAAAGAGTGAGGCACGAGCCCACGATGACCAGGAGGGCCGTTTCGATAATACCATGCAGCAATACGAAGGCTAAAGTCTCGCGTCTTTCAATCACAACCTCGAGCGATCATGTATATGTATCTGTACGCGGTGTGCACAAACATCCGTCTGCCAGGACGTCGTCTGCGATCGGGTGCGGCGAGCAGACGACGATACAAAACGCACGGCGCGACGTTTAAGAGCTCCTAATTGCGTGCAGTTTGAGCAGTCGAAACTGTGAAGTGAAAAAGAACGTTGTCGGAAAATGGAGCTACATTCTCTCCCGCGCGTCTGTACGTAGCCTCCGCTGCACTGCACAACTCTAGCGACACACGCCGGGCTCAAAGGAGGCAACGCGAGCGAGCCCGTGGCCGGCTATAAGCCTTCTAGTTTGTCCGGGATTTCGCTGGCGTTGTTTCGACGATACCCCTTGGGTTCTCGATCCTTTACTCCCTATCCGTCCTCGCGCATGCTGTTCCGGTCGCGTGTTGACGTTCTACCCCGAGTCTTTCTAGAACGGTGCAGCGTGACGAAACCTATAGGGTCGTCGTAAGTTTTAATCAGGCGTCCGAATTAGCGGAGCGGCGAGCGTGCAAGAAAAATTCGCAATCGAGTTTGCGGCCTGTCAAATTGTCCATCATGAAATACGTGCGCATGACCACCAGCCAATTGAATTGCTTTTATACGTGTCCCACGACGTGGAAAAAAAGAAGAAAACTAAATCGTATAGCAGATTGCCTGACCTCTCCGAACAATCGTTGTTTGTAGCACTTTTTCATCGCTTTGGTTTAAACTTTGTTTACACAATCGCAAGACGTTGGCGCACAACTGCTACTGCTGCTTGTCACATGAAAGAAACGCTCGAAAATAATTCAAATACGCAAACAATTATGCCGCGATTAGAGAAGAGCTCGCACATAATTGCAGAGCTTCAAGTTCATTTTGGCTGGTAGCTTCCATCTTCAGTGCTGTTCATGTTGTCTCGAGAAACACCCACAATTACAGGTGTGACACAGACACACATTCATCCCACGTGCACCTATAAGTTCATCAATCATCTATAAGTTCATCAAATCAGTATAGGAAGAAACATTTGCAAACAAACCTTGCCATCTCGAGAAGCTGTGCCAGAATCTCGGTTGAGTTCATGGCGAGCCTAGCACTGACGTTTCTTATACGAATCCTTCGTTTTTTTCGTTGATTCGATGTGTTTTATGTCCCAAATTCTGACGCCTTCTTGATGCGCAAGTTTCAGTAAAGCTCATGTTTCCACGAGTATCTCGCGAGAAGCACTCTGGAGCTTCTGTAGCAACGAGGTGCCAAGTTAAGCAACGCTTCCAAGTCCTCGAATTTAGTTATAAAACTGCGTTTAAGAAACACGACGCTTGAAAGAAAGAAGCAATACAGCGCGCAGGCGTCGTACTATTGTCCCTTTCCTTGTTTTATGTGTGCGCCGCCCTCTTTAATGCTGCTCGCAATTCAAATGACCTTGTCCGTTGGCAATTACATCTCATGTCTCATTGCATTTTCAATTTGAAGCAGCGATAAGTGTCGACTGTTCTCTCGTGTCGCATTTTGTGTATCAGGCATCTCAATATAGTGTATCTGAGATTTTGTAAGGCGTGTATTCCTTTTTCAATTGTCATGTTTTGTGAACTTAGCATTCGTTTCACTTTGTCATGTTATGATCTGTTTGTTTTACTTTCTGTGATCGTGCGGCTGCGGCATGTGACATATCTTTCGACGCTTCTCACGCGAAAAGGAGAAGCCCGCGCCATCTTTTGATGTAGATGGTCCATTTAATTACTCACGCCAATTAAGGAACAAGCAAGAAACATTTCCCTGATGAGCTCATTTTTCATCTCGCTGCAGCCGACTTTCTTGACAACTTCTATAACAAAGTATGTGAGGCGCAGCCACAGTATTGTGCGCACATTTTCTTTTATTCTTCCTTGCGTTTTTCGCTCGAATCAAAATGAAATTATGGCGTTTAGAATGATGGGGGTCACGCTGAGCGAGTTGGCATTCCGATAATGGGGCAACCAGTGCGAAATCGCTTAACACGAAGGACGTGACCGTCTTCCATTCCTCCGTATTAGGTACGTACTTTCGCATTGCTCGACTCAAGTACGGAATTTTAAGCTACCAAGGAAACAAACAGTGTAATCAGGGACGCTGTAGCAACGGGCGCAGAATTTAGTACGTTTACCCCGGGTTCTTCAACGTGCATCTAAATCTAACTACATAAAAGTTTGTTGCGTTCAGCCCCCACCGAAATGCGATGGCCGCCGAGGCTGGGACTCGAACCGGCGACCTCGCGTGCTCAGTAACGGAACGCTATATATAGCCAGCGAGCTGCAGCATGCATACTGCACGGTTCTACCAATGAGGCGCGAGCCTAAGTGCACTGCCGGTGGTGGAGCCGATGCCGCACCGTAGACGTCGTCGGTGTGGTCGCGCTGTCGACCGAATATGGTTATTAACGACGCCGACCGAGGGGCGGAAGGACGCAGTGAAAAATGGCGCCTCACCCTCTCCCTCTTCTTCCTCCTCCTCCTCCTTCGCCTATACAGCCCGTGGTCAGCGTCCACTGGAGCCCGCCCACTCTTGGCATTATTCCGCGTGTTCTCGGTCGAAGACACGGATGACGCGCTCGCGGAGATGTATTGGGCGCCGGAAGGGACGCCCCCTCGCGGACACCGTTGCCCGTGCGTGCGCCCTCTGTTCAACGAAGTTTGGCTACAACGAAACGGAAGAAACTGGGTCTCACAGTATCGCATGCATGCAGTATATATGTAAAACACTGCTCTGCAGTTATACCTTCAAGCTTTCAATCGCATGTTAATACCTGCACTACGACTTTAGAGCAGCTGTGCATGTATGTGTGTCGGCATGGAAAGTGTACTTTCCACCGAGGCTCTGCTGGTAAAATGAGCGAATAATCCACCTCCACAGCAGGACCACCGCAAAAAATCAAGTCGCGCTTTGTGATAGGGACATTGCAGCTGTGCTCGCTTGGCAGGCGAGATGAGCTGGAAATAACCAGAACCCGCGAATGAAAAAAAAAAAAATGTTTGAGGTTTTACGTGTCAGAACCGCGAAGTGATTATGAGGCACGCCTAGATTGCAGAATAATTTTGACCGCCGGGAGTTCTTTACCGTGCGGCTCAGCCTAACCACGCGAGACTTCTTTCTTCTTTTGTATAGCGCTAGGCGCAAATCATGCTTGTAAAAGAATTAATGAAAATGACACTCTCGAGGGTATTACACTCTGCAGTATTCGCGACCATAGATACAGCGCGATTGCTATGCGCGACAGAACCTTACGCTTAAGCAAGCGTGCAAAAACTTCTACCAAATTAGGCTTCCTCGATCAGCGTTACGAGATTAAGAGCGTATACCTAACGCTGCCCACATAATAGCCTAGCGATAACTACATAATCGTAACCATAATCCAGGCAGAATATATATGCATATATAGCACCCTCCCCTCCACCCTTGTACGTTTACAAATGTAAGCAAGATGCGACTCCTTCCTTCCGACATGGGACAAAGAGAAACATTCAGCGAAGCAAAAAAAAGAAAAAAAACATACAAGAACAACAGCGAAACCCAAAACTATGTTTGATAGGTTATTCGAATAGTTCACAAACTTTCGTGATCACAAAACTACACGTAATGACACTGCCGCACAGAACAGCTTCAATTCAGACATCCTTACGACCGGAGCTGCGCGCTCTTTCGATGACATTTATCTACACGCAGGCCACGCATGCATTTCGGAATGCCTGGCGCAATGGGTTCCGAGAAGCGCACGCCGAGGCCACATCGCTACGTTATTCTGGCTGCGCTTTGAAGGACAGACTGTGGAACACAAGGCAACCTGTTATCACCGGTTATACCTTGTGTGCCACGAAAGCGAACGGTTAACTGCTTGATATATAGGACATTTCGGAGGACGCTTAAACTTCGCCTTTTAAAAGTGGAACGCGATAGCGTTCAGAGATACACTGACTGCTGCTCACGCTTCCCGGAAACTTCAGCGTATGTACCCGTAATAGACAGTTTTAGTTACACGTACGTAGAGGCTTCACGTACACAAACGTGAAAAGCCTACGTACCTTAGGTGCACGCCATCTGAAACGCTTTTAGCTACACGTACGCGACGCACGCCAATAGGGACCCTGTAGCCCCATCTATCGGGAAATGTGAACACGGCGGTAGCCAATTCAATCCTGTCGCCGTGTTTCGATGCGAGCCGTCTGCGCGCGCGCGGCCCGCTATCGCTTGTTCGTGATCTTGCGGAACTCCCGCGCGAAGCTGTCTACGTGCGCAAGAAACGCACGCAAAGAATTGAATCTCACGTACGTCCGTGAGACGCGCGCGCGCCCGCTACCTTCTACGCATGCGCACTGCTCACTCGTAGAACCTCTACGTACGCAAAGCATCTACGTACGTGTAACTAAAACTGTCTAATGTTTATCGGGAAACGCTCGCGACGAACACTATGCGCGACGGCGGGCTTTCTGGCAGAAATCCGGCCTCTTGCATGGGCTGCGGTGCGACGAGCGCCATCTGGAAGTGTTTCAAGGAAGCAGGCGCGCCGCTTCGTGGACATGCTTACGCGCCAGCGTGCGCAAATTCTGGACGCCGTGGCCGGTCTACGTATGGTAGAAACGCTGAAACAAAGGGGTTTCTCCGAGTTTTCGCGCGACAGAATTATGTTTTCTCGTAAAGTCAAATTACCATCCGACGTTATAATGTGTAATTTATTACCAATTTATTGCTTCCGCATGACGGATTTATTGCTTTCCTCGAGGTCAAGTTGTTACATCATAAATATCGAGAAAAAAAAAGCAAGGAACACTAGGTGAATCACAAAAAGTATGACGTCTCGCACACCGAAGATAAGAAGCAAGAGCTCTGAGCAAGTGGCGCTAAAACTCCCTTCTGTGTACATGTGCAGCCGCAATGCGCGAAAGATCGAACCGTTGATTCGATGCGTCTTTTCCTTTTTTTTCTTTTTGCGCCTCAGTCTGGCGGCGCGTGAAGCGCCGCAAGCGACCGAATGCGGAAATCGTCGAGTGACGTCATCCGTCTATAGCGCGCGTCGACGTCAGCAACGACGTGGCTTTTGCGTGTGGACCACGATGACGCTGTGCCTCAGGCCGACTCCTTCGGGCGTCGCGCTCGACGCTGCCCGCAGCAGAGACCGGCAGGCGTCGAGGAACGCGCCGCGCTTGTCTTCGGGCACCCGGGCGTCCAGTCTGAAGAACGGCACGTAGCAATCTGCACGAGAATAAGCGCACGCATGACTTTCTCGCAACGGTTCTATACTGTAGCCGCTGAAGTGTGCTATATACCTTCCCCACTAATTTGTCCTCTTCGCATCCCACCTCTCTTATTGGCCAAACCCCTTCCCCAGCGTGGGCGCTGACTGTCGTGTCAGTCGACGCTCTCGAGGGATAGCTAATTTCTTGGACAGCTATATACACTTCTACACCAATAAAAATTAAATGTTAGGCGAGTTCTAAACTAATAATTATAACTGCTGAACTGTAAACTTAGCAGTTCTTCCGGTGTTTCCAAGCATGATACACTACGTTGCGCCCGAATGGGAATTTTGAGGTATCAGAACAGAGTATACCATCATATGATACGTTGGTAATTACAGTTTTACCATCTGAAGTATGAATCAACGTGGCGTCCTGAAACAAGGACGCCACCTTGTTCTTTATGTACTTTTAGTTTCACGTTTTCAACCACTTACGTGGACGCACACAATAAGGCGTACGGCGGCTATCTTACATGCATGCTCTTGTGCAACTTGAGCATAGCGTTCCCGCGTGACCAAGATGAAAATGCTCTGGAACCGTTTGGCGTATGGCATAAGACTAATACAGGCACTTTCGCGGCAACAGCAGCATGGAAGCTGACAGCTAAAGCTTTAAAGACAAACCATCGTTTACGTTGGTCCTCAAACTAGAATGCTGTTATCTATTGCTGCCAGGAACAAAACACAGCACCAAATGTGAATCGATGCGGGTGGTATTGATGTCGCCATGACACGCAAAGCCATCTGAAAGCTAGCGAGCAGCCCAACACCAGTGGCTATGGTGTTGGGCTGCTGAGCACGAGGTCGCGGAATCGAATCCGGGCCACGGCGGCCACATCCCGATGGGGGCGAAATGCGAAAACACCCGTGTATTTAGATTTAGGTACACGTTAAAGAACCCCAGGTGGTCGTAATTTCCGGAGTCCTCCACTACGGCGTGCCTCATAATCAGAAAGTGGTTTTGGCACGTAAAACCTCATAATTTAATTTAATTTTAAGCGCGCTTCCCTAACCCATACAGTTCGCGTTCCGCGCATGGGCGCAGCATTGCGCCCACTGTTGTACAGCGGTTAGCTGGAAGGGCTTCGATGGGTGCAAGACAGGTTCGTAAGACACGACCCAACGGTGCAAGTGGCGTTGCTTCGGTGACAAGCACAGGAACACAATGTTAACTCGAAACGGACACGTAAAACACGACAAAAAAAAAAAATGTGCTATAGCGTAGCAAAGGTATCTGCGAATACTACGCTTTCATCTGGCGGCAGCTTTGTGGGCTACGCTTACCAAGCCAGCTGTCCAAGTCGGGCATCGTCCAGGAGGCATGGTGCATACGGCAAGACACAAGCTCCATTCCGGCGGCGCCGATCGCGAGCTGCTCTTCGCTCGCTATTCGCTCCTCGGGTAAGGGCACGCTGTAGCAGAATCGTTCGGAGAACAACTGCTTCGGATCCTGCGACGAAGAAAAAAAAAGCAGCGAATATTGTTTAACTGCGCGAACAAACCAACCTCAAAGACAGCAAGGGACAAGGAACTGCGCCCGTCCTTGTCCAACTGCGCCCGTCCTTGTTCCTTGCCGTCTTTGTGGTTCGTTTGTTCGCGCAGTTAAACAATGTTCGCTAATATCTACCAACTCGCCCAACAACAAGTTCTTCTAAAAAAAGCACAAGCAAGAAAACACCGCGTCAAAGAAAGATGTGGCGACCCTTGTCCCGATAGTAAAGGTAGCTTTCCCGAGACGCATCTTGTCAAACTAGCTGATGGAGGCGTGGATTTCTTTGCAGACATCGCGTGTACAGAGGGCAAAATGCATGTCTAGAACGACCGAACTGCGTGCTCCGGGCCGCTCGGAGCTACGTGCGCGACATCTAGCGATAACGCCTGGTTCGAGACGGGCGGAGTGTCGGCGTGCGCGGCCAAGCTCATAGCACTGCCTGTCTTTTCGGGGCTCGCAGGCTGCTGCGGCTTTACCTTCTGCTTCAGTCGTCAGAAGCGCTGATGTGCGCTGCCAGTCTGCGAAAGCGCATACGCGGCGCAGCGCACGCCACTGGCTTCTCTCTTTTTTCCCCTTTCTTTTTGTGCACTATGAAAGCTCTGGCAGGGAGCATTTCACCGCATCATTCACGCGCCGGTGTACTGCATCGTCATCCTAGCCGCGAGCCTTATATCAGTGATCGAGCTTTGGCAGGCTGCATTTGCCGGCAAATGCCAAAATCGGCATGCCATTACTGAAAGCATACTTGGACCTTAAGTGTGGCGTATACACAAGATCAGATATGCGATAACCTGAATAAAGTTTTCATCCCTACAAGTGAACAGACAAGATGCGTAAAGGCATCGACGATGGCGCCGTGACTCACAGTAGACCAAAGGAAAGCCATCACAGAGATGGGCCGGACAATGAGCCAAAGAGCTATAGCTCAAGCTACTGGGCGCCCTTTAGCCACAGTCAACAGAGTACTGCAGGCATTCCACAAAGAAGGCCGACTTAAGGATGCTGCGCGCGGCCGGCCACCAAGAGCACGACGGAAGAAGAAGACAGGCTTGTTGTCGCAGGAGCAGCAGATGATCCGTTCCTCAGCGCCAGGGAGCTTCGTGACATGTTCGCTTTGAACGCATCCACTCAGACAATCAGGAGCAGGCTTCATGCAGCAGGTGTGAAAAGTAGAATAGCTGCGCAGAAAACACAACTGAGACAAGCAGATCGGGACACGCGCCTGGAATTCGCGTCTGTGGTGGAGGACTGGACCCCAGACAATTGGAGAGCAGTCGTCTTCAGCGACGAAGCCACTTTTTGCATGCGCTGGGACCAGCAGAAGCGGGTGTGGTGGCCGGAAAAAGCACGGTAGGACTGTAGTCTGTTTCAATGTGCTCGCACGTCTGAGAATATACCCGGAGTTTTTTTTTACGCTGTCAAATTTATATTTTAAAACCAGTGAAAGGTAGTCGAGTGCAGTCTGAGTTGTTAAACTGTACAGCACGGTGGGCATTATGTAGGCAATAGAGATGAAACACGCATAAAGAACTTAAATTAGTAAATTTTATTTTCGGCTTCAGGGCGAAACAATAAATCGCAAAATTAAAGGTCTTGAATGCATAATGCGAGCTCAGTTCTTACGTTTTCGGAATCGGCAATGTTTTTTGAAGTATAGAACATCAAAATCACCCTTTTAAATGTTCGTTAGGTTACCTTTTCTGCATGGCACACCCACAAAATTGTATCCTTAAGCTAAGATGTGGCGAATTTTAAAACAGCGTGTGTATTTTATCATATAAAAGATGTGTGATTGATTTCGGGTATTTTACTGTGCGCTGCGACGCCATATTAAAAATCTACAATGCTGGAAAGCCAGCTTAACGAGCTCGCGAACGGACATGTTGACGCTCCATATTTTGAACCATAATGGGCTTCAATCTCTTTAATGCGTTGCACTCTCGTCGTTTCCAGTCCTTCACTGCTACCACATCAGGTATCATTAGCTCTGATGGCAATTTGATTCCTCTAATAAAACCGGATTTCCCTACCACCATGCAGGGACGAAGAAAAATACATTTGGAATGTGCGCAGCAGCGGCCGTGTTTCAGTCAGCGTGTGAGGAGCCATCAGCTACGATGGACTAGGACCCCTGTACCGCATTCCTGGGCGTATGACGGCAGAAGTCTACGCGGAGGTGGCAGAAACGGTCCTCTTGCCTTATGTGCTTGATGGGCCGTTTCCGGATGGGCTCTATCACTTTCAACAAGATGGAGCTTCTGTGCACTCAGCCAAGACTGTCCGAGACCTTTTTGAAAGGCTTGGCGTTATGACCCTTCCATGGCCTGCAAGAAGCCCTGACCTTAACATTATAGAAAACGTGTGGGGACTGATGAAGAAAAGCCTATCTAAGAAATCGGGACACTCCAATTGCAATCCGGACGGGCTATGGGAAGCCATTGAAAATGAGTGGGGACACCTCCGCAATGACCGCGCTCTCGTCGACTGCCTCTACGAGTCACTGCCGAAGAGGATTGAGATCCTAAAGAAATCTGGGGGAGCCTATTCGCTATTAGTTTGTCCTCTCCATCCCCTAATAAACAGTAAACTTGTGGAAAAAATAAAAGAACGTGAAATGAGAAGCCAGCAATCTGTTTTCTTTAATGACCAAAGAAGAACAGTGAAATAAAGACAAACCCGCCGCTTACACTTACTTCGCGGCACCTTTAATACTAATTTGCCTTCCTGCAATTGCCGAAGAACGAAAACTGCCAAAGCTCGATCACTGATATAAGGCTCGCGGCTAGGATGACGATGCAGTACACCGGCGCGTGAATGATGCGGTGAAATGCTCCCTGCCAGAGCTTTGATAGTGCACAAAAAGAAAGGGGAAAAAAAAGAGAGAAGCCAGTGGCGTGCGCTGCGCCACGTATGCGCTTTCGCAGACTGGCAGCGCACATCAGCGCTTCTGACGACTGAAGCAGAAGGTAAAGCCGCAGCAGCCTGCGAGCCCCGAAAAGACAGGCAGTGCTATGAGCTTGGCCGCGCACGCCGATACTCCGCCCATCTCGAACCAGGCGTTATCGCTAGACGTCGCGCACGTAGCTCCGAGCGGCCCGGAGCACGCAGTTCGGTCGTTCTAGACATGCATTTTGCCCTCTGTACGAGCGGCAATTGGCTCGTGACATCTTTAAAAAAAAGAATTGCAGCATATCCGAAGAGTTGGAATCTATACAGCGAAGCTTTGTGCGAGTGCACAAAGAGTCGGAACACGAGTTTGCGTTTACTGAATGTCCGCACATAGTGACAAGGAAGGCTTTGTTCTTTTAGGCATTGCAGAGAGGATAATGCGATGCCGCCGCCGATGCGCAAAAGCCAGCTAAGACGTATTTACTAGCGCTAACGAGACTAACGAAAAAAAAAAGAAAATGTTGGGACAGGACAGCACGCTGGACTTCAACCGACAGGCTTTATTCAGAAAAAAAAAGAAGAACTTGCACAAAACCACCGTATGCTCAAATAAATGCGCAGACGGACGCACAAACCAATGTGCCACGTAAGAGAAAACCGCATGCGCATCGAAGCCGACAGGCGCCCACAGCAAACCATTACAAAACATTGATCAGGTTCTTCTCAACTTCACAACTTTTTATTAGTAAGCGCCAGAGATGGAGCGCTTACACAATCAGCAGCTTTTGAAATGCAATATGCCTCGAATATTTCCCTACCCATGTCTCAGCAAATGCATCAACACCAACTAGCTCAACTTGCGGCGTTAATTACGAAAGCTAGCTTTCTGGATCTTTTTTTTCTTTCCCCCTCGCTGCCGGCGCCGCCGCGAATACGCGGAGGCAAGCGCTATCTAGTGGCGATGAAAGAAACCCAGTGGCACCCGTCTCCCGCTGCGATTGGTTGGCCTATTCGGCTAGAGAGCAACCACACAGCACATACGGTCACGAAAACCCGCCGAGGTTCGCAAAGAAAGGCTTCACCTAAGTAGAAAAAAAAAGAAACGAAAGAAGAAACGGGACGAAACCGTGCGCAAGAAACAGAACCCATATTGGCCAGCCTGCACTTGGTCTTCGTTTGAATGGTAATCGCAGCCGCCTTTAGCCGAGCAAATGTGTCATGCAGAGGAGCGCTCTTGCGAAATAGCAAAGGCGGTCTTTATATAAACAATGGCGGTAGGCGACGCAAGTGGGAGGCGGAAAACTGCAGAGATGATTAGCATCTGCGAGCGATAATGATGCGTCCCCTCAGCAGCATACGCTTAGAACTCAGGTGAAGGCCGCCTAGAGCAGTGTTTATCGTTGGCGCTGCCTATCAGAGGAAGCTGAAACGGCATAGTCGCTCGGCGAGCTGGACAAAGCATCGCCACTAGCGGTAATAGCCACGTGCCTTAATTTAAAGAAATTAGGTTCTGGGGTTATACGCGCAGAAATCATGATACGATTATGACACACGCTGCAGTGGAGGAGTTTGGATTGATTTGGACCATCTGCGGTTCCTTATACCGTCTAGCTGAAATATAACGAGCTTTTGTTTTTGCATTTCGATTCCATCGAAATGCACAAACGCTCGGGTACCGCTAAACCGGAGTCCTCCAATCGACGTTCTTCATAACTCACCATGCAGCTTCGGGCCGTTCAATCTCATAGTCAAATAAGATGCCATGGTCCGCTATCTTTTGACGCCGACTGTACACTGAATTGTCTTTTCACTCCCTACCTCTGCTACGTCCTCTACCCTACTCTTGCATACCCTTTATTTAGGTATATATTTTTTAGAGCCACCAACGGCTTGAGGACTCGGGTGTACAGTCCAACATGGTGGCGTAAATATTCGCGTAAAATGTACAGCGCGTAAATCAATCTAGTCGTTCCCACGGACAGATATGCACCTCTTCTTCGACGCACAACTTAATTTGTTAAAATGGCAACCCTTACAAAAGGCGGTAATAATTCTATTGTGTTTCTATCGACTTCGTTACCTGCCGTTCACTTTCCGTTAAGCTGTCAACCGTTTTTAACGTCTGCTTACAGCGCTAGAGATGTTCTGTAACAAATCAAGAGACACTCAAGTAAAAGCGAATCCTTTGAAGCGAAACAGCTGTCGCCAGTTTAGCTTTTATTTCTCTCCGCACTTTTCCACGGACGTGACCTTCAAAATTTCTAGACAGGACTCACAATTCTTGTACACAAAATATAACCAGCTCCGCCCCCCTCCTCCCGCCCCCCACTTCACCCATCACTTCAACTAGCCGTTCAGCGATTTCAACTATCATAATTGCCATCTTAGTAAACCCGTAAGCCCTACGTTGGTCTCTGTTCAGGTTTGAGTAGTTCGAGCCGAGGCTGTTACAGCGGGGTAAGGAACACGTTTATTCCTTTCCATTCATTACATAGATTAATGAGCAACCACTTGTAAAACTACCTATAACATCCGTACGAGTTTGTGTAAAGAAAAATGCACTCACGGGCAGGTAGGCCTTCCACTCTACGGCGTTCCAAAGCCTGTACCACACGTCCGTGATCGCGGTACCCATGAACGACACCGTGAGGCACTCGCCGCCGTCCTTCAAGCACAGGAACACGTTGCGGTACGCCTGCTCCAGGTCTCGCACGTAGTGGAACGTCATGAACGAGTACACGCGGTCGAACGGTCCGTACGTGTCCACGATGCACTCGGCATGGTCGCCGCATTCTATGTCCAGGACGTCGTAGGCGACCTCCCGGTGGTCTCGGAAGTGTTCGCGGGCGTAGGCCACCATGGACGCCGACTTGTCAGTGGCCACCAGGCGGCGGCAAGGACGCAGTCGAGGCAGGAGGGCTTCCGCCGTGAAGTTGCCGGGTCCGCATCCGACGTCCAGGTACTGGAAGTCTTCGGTGGCCGGCCGCCTGAACCGGACGCTGTCCAGGGCGCCCAGGTTGTCCCGGTAGTTGTGGTTTCTGAGCCACAGGAACGTCTTCGGGTCGCGTTCGCTGTTAGAGCCGCTGCTACAGGTCCTGGTCGACGGTGCGAAGGCCAGGACTCGCGTAGGCGAGAGCCTCCAGAGTCGAGCCGTTGCCATTAGGCCGTTCATAGCGTACTCGAGAAGCGGTGGCAAAAAGAAGCGAAATCCGGAGGAACGCCGAGCGCGAGGTTGCTTGGCAGTATGTTTTGCGGCTCGTCTATATCTACGGCAAGAAACAGCACCTTGTTTATGCTCGCTATAGATGACGTCACTCGCCGCACCGTCTGGTGGCGTTTGCGCCGCTGTGGCCGTTTATACATTTCTGCGTCGATTTCAAGCCCCTTTTATTGTTCGTCGGCGCTGATTCAGCGGGCGGCGATAGCAGCGCTATCTGCTGCGGTGGTCATGTATGGTTTATCTGCTTCCTTCGCCGCCAGATTCCCATTTCGCCGGCTCAGCTGCTGACCCATGTTTGGTTGCGTGCGCACGTGCCTGTCTCCAATTCGTGAGCGTTTCTTTCTTTTTGTGAACTCCGGCAGGTCATCGCATTCTCTTATCAACACATATTTACAACATATTTACAAAAGCCATATTTTACAAAACATATTTACATACTTATTTAAAACATATTTTACAAAAGCCGACGCTTCAACCATGGCAAAAAAATATGCCTATCAAGAAAAAGACCGCATCTTGAATCTGCCGCTTCACCAAGACAACTTCCTACGTTACATTGACCCAGAAATGAGACCGAAAATTCCACGACCACTTCCTCGACACTTAGAGACATTGTACCATCGTCTTCGACTGAACGTGGCATACACGAACAATTATCTGTACCGCATAGGACTTACCACTAGCCCATACTGTGATAACTGTCGCAACTTAGAGACAATTGAGCACGTATTACTAGAATGCCCCGCGTACCGCGACGAGAGACAATTTTTTGAGCACCAAATGGACATGATTTGCCCCGAACCGTTAACGTTACCGACCATCTTAGGTCCAATGCCCGGCCCTTCAAAACAGCGACGGGTTTTGGATTTATTGTTCGAATACCTGACAGAAATTGGTCAAATAGGAAAGCTTTAAGAACTGCATCCTTCCTATACAAAAGCCTAAATTTACCCGCCATGTCACCTGTAAAAATTAGTATCAGGTCCAGTCGGACATTTCATATTTATTTTTATCCTTTTTTCTTTCTCCCACTCTTATCTGGAATCTTTTAATCCCATTCCCCATCCCTATACAGAGTAGCATGCCAGCGGTTATATACGCGCCGGCAAAATTCTCTGTTTTTCTAATAAAGAGCCCTCTCTCTCTCTCTCTCTCTCTCTCTCTCTCTCTCTCTCTCTCTCTCAAGCAATGAGAGAAATAAGTTGACAGTCCCTCCGAAGCGCAAGCGCTCGATGAAGGAACGAAGTGACACAACAAAGAAGTGCAGTTCTGTCTACCGAGGTGAAGGGAGAAACAAAGAGACACAAACTTCAACGATAAGGTGGGGATGTTGTTTATCGCCTGGCTTGCTACAGCAGAAGTACGTGCCTATCCCATTCTGTGAGGGCGAAGCAGGCGGCATGCTTTTTGGCAGCTTGCGTGACGTCGTCAAAGTATGCATGGATACGTATATAGTGTTCTTGAAGCGAAGCTTTTTTATGCGGAAGCATTATATGTCCCATGAGGTAGAAAAACCGGCCATGTCCGCAACGAGTGGTAACAAAAATAATCGTCATAAGTGACGTCATCAGCGCCTTGTATGACGGCAGTAGTAATACAGGTTAAAAGTTAGGACAAGTTAGAGTAAGGTGACTTCAAGTGAAGTAAATTGAATTAAAGTGGATTAAGGCGGAATAAAGTGGGTTAAGGTGGATTAAGTTTGATACAAATTAGAGCAAGGTGGATTCAGGGTGGATTAAGGTTGGTACGATTCAGAGCAATGTGAATTACGCTGGAATTAGATATGGTTGTGACGGACACGTGGAAATGTATGCTGTCACTTGTGGTGGACGTAGCCAATCAATTAGAGAAGTCATTACGGCTTTGCATTCGAATCTCCTAAGGATACTTGAGTTTATGTCAATTTCTTAGTGCCACTGCCGCACATTGGTGTACATTTCTTCTAAATTCTGCCTTTTCTCGTTATTAATTATCTGCATTGACAGGACACCAATCAAAGTATAGTACGCACACAGCAAAGTTGAGGAAAGAACGTACACGTTCGACAAGAGAAACGAAAGCAAAAGAAAATAACTGATGACGTTTCGGCGCCCGATACGGCTGTCTTGTTTACAGCCTAACACATAGCACAGTTCACACACAGCAATGTAGAGTCCCTTATAGGTCACAGCAGAAGTGGCAGCTTAATACAGGCTGACGTGAAACTAAAACCCTTTCACGCACATAAGTGGCTCAAATCTTTAGAGCAACTCGAGTACTTACATCTTCCGCAAACTTCGTGATCATATCGGCGAAAGTATACGCGAATGGGCTGCTCATTGACATCGGTGAGGCAAACAACCGCGTTTCGTTTCTTTTCCAATATGCTATGAAGACGAAGCAACGTCACAACATCGTAAGGCGTAAGGTGCGCCGTCATTGTCATCGCGCACCGGTATACGAACCTGATACCTTAGGCACATAGAGGCAGAACTGCTTTTTTGACAGCGGAGCTGTTCTAAGTCGAGCCTTTGCCCTCCGTTGTCCGGTGTCACGCAGGGGGAGGTGTCACGCAGGTTCCGGAGCTCCTGACCAACTTCTAGTCTATCCTTCTACTTGCCATTCTCTTGCCCGAAAGACACGGCGAAGGACCCTCGGCACAGTCCACGCTGATGATGCCGCGATGAAGACGAAGGGCACACAGATGATGATGGTAATATACAGATGATGAACAATTGCACAATAAATGTCGGAGCTCGCACGAGAAGGGCAGCACCAATGGCGCGCAAATCCCTAGCTTCGAGAACGAGAAGCGCAAGCCAAGCGCCGGTGGAGGCAAGCCAAGCCCCCCTTTCGAGAGAAGGCAACCCGAGCCAAACGCCAGCAGAGGCAAGCTAACCACAAAATTCGAGAGTAGGAGGTCGAGCCTGGAGACGTCGGCGCAGAGAGATTGCACCCCGCTGAAGGTGCCGATGGACGGTTCTAGGGAGAACTGCTCGACCGTGAGTGCGGCCGCAGCTGCAAGGTGTGTGGTATACTGTGGTTTGATCGCAACCTCGCGCAAATGAAGAGCGTGCGCGATCCGGAACCGAAGCTCGAATCTAGCAAAACGACGACATCGAGACAAAATACTTTCATGAAAATCGCGCTAAACACGAGTTCAAACTTGGGAAAACGACCGCCAGCTGCGCTGTTTTGACAGCTTTCACTGCGTGCAACTGGCTTTACTGTTTTTTTAGATTTCTTTATCGATTGACGTAATGTCGCCTTGTATCGTCCTATATAATATATGGACCACGCGTCCTGCTCCCTTTCTGTGACAGCGGATACTCCTCAGCGAGTGGGTTCACAACGACTGCCGTTGTATTATTTTCCTTCTCTTTTCTCCTAATCTATTCTTCCCCATTTCCCCTTCCCAAGTGTAGGGTAGCCAACCGGGCACGTCATTGGTTAAAATCCTTACCTTTCCCTTTTCGTTTTTCTCTCTCTCTCTTTTTCTCTGCTCCTGTTCTGCAACTTTACCTCTCATCAATATCTTATCAGCCCCGGCGAGACCTGCACACATTACAAAAAAAAAAGAAAGAAAAAAGACCAACCGATTGCAATTACAATTAAGTTATTCAAAAATTCAGTTGGCTACAGTGACCAATTACTGCCCCACGAAAGCGACTGAGCAATAACTAAAAATATAATCCAGTAGCTTTACTTTTCTTTCCTCCCAGTTTTGTAAACATCGCACTAATTCAGTAAACAGAACGAGCTGGGATGGCTCTTCCAGTGCGTCCTCCGCAGACCTTCACAGGTTGTTTACCTTCGCTAAGGAAATACTTTTCACGCTTCTCGTGGGGCGTCTTCGTTCCTCTCGAAGACACCAACAGTGACATTGAAAACTCGCTCGATGTTCGCACTGGAGGGAAGGGGTGGTGTTGTAGTGTACGAACACCTTGGAGCGCACGGAATGCGGGTACTCAACAGCGACGACACTCGCGTCCGTGTCCCCCACGAACTACAGCTCTCCGTTGCTGCTGGGACTCCGAGAAGGCACTCCCGATAGGGCCGACGTAAAGTTAAAAGAAGAAAAAAAAAACCGCCCGTAGGTAGTTATCTGCAATCAACCTAACAAGTGCCAGCCCGCCGCTACCGAGCTCTAGGAGCAGTGGTTCAATTCATCGGGCCAACATCTGGTGGAACTCCTGCGTGGTGTTAACCATTTAGACTTAAACCGAAGAAATTCAAGGGACGTCAGCAGAAGTTCACGTTCCGCATTGATGCGCTAAACCAATCACGAGGCGCAGAACGCGCGTTTCGTCAGTGCAGGCCGCGCGTCCTACCGTTAAGATGAGGAAACAAGGTATGCTGAGCGCCCTATAGGGCACAATCCTGCAACGGTTCGGAAAGCGAACCGTTCACTTGTCCTTGCGTGATTGGTCCGAATAGAGCTTTTTGCTGACGAAAGAGCGATTCTGACCAATCACACAAGGTTACGGACCATTACAGAGATGCGCCACTGTTCTTTTCTTTTTTTCTATCCGAACACGCGCATACGCGAGGTCGATGTGTGGCAAAACCGCGATTATGCTGCGTACGAAGCTTCCGCGAAATTCCCATACCGAGGAATTTGAGACATTGGGGTTACTTCGCATGTTACGCAACATGAATAACTCAAAACATTTTCTTTCGCTTTTGTAGCGGTCATTAGATCGCTTTTGCAAATTGTAGAAATTGCTGTTTTGTTCATTTCGTGATTTGCCGAGAAACATGTTCCACCTTGTTCGTTCGCTGCTCTATTTGATGTGTTGGTTTCACTGCACTACGCGAGTGCATTGCGGTTCGGTGGAAGCGAAATTTTGAAGAAAACAAATCTCACTTGAAAGAAGTTTCCCCATTGTGTCTTTCACGATATGTTTTCACCTTTCACAAATTCTACTTTACATAAAAGCGCTAGAAATGTCATTTATTTCGGGGCGTCGGTTGTTCTCATGAAGGACACATGCCCCGTAAAGTGGCTTCACTGCAGTGAAACTTTACAAAATTAACTCGCAAACTTTGCGCAAATAAAAACTTCACACGCGCGAACAGTAGGTCATAGTTATTACGTCTCTCCAGTTCTTTGGGCTGATGAAGGCACATTTCTCTGGTATGAATTTCTGAACTTCTCTATGCAGTTCACAAAGGTACAAGTAGTATGTGGCCAATGAACCAAGAAAGTTTACTGCACTGAAGACAAACTTTGTACATAGGGAGAATATGACATACAAATTATTTAATTGAAAAGACGTGGGTGTATAAAGAACTCTTCCTCTGTCGGCAATATTTGCAATTCGTTTTCCATTGATTGACGCGACTGCACAGCACCCGCCATCGTCAGATGGCGCCAGTGATCGATGTCCCGAATTCCTGCCCGTGAGTGCTCAAAGCTACGTCGTCTATTACAGGTTGTCTCGTCGACAGAGTAACTGGTTATTACATGTAATACATGCAATACATTACTGAACAAGGTAAGTGAATGACTGTGAGCGTTACGATCAATTACAAAACTACCAAAAATGGGATTGATTACAAGTAATAATAATAATCATCATCACCCTGGTTACGCCCACAGCAGAGCAAAGGCCTCTCCCATACTTCTCCAACTACCCCGGTCATGTACCAATTGTGGCCATGTTGTCCCTGCAAACTTCTTAATCTCATCCGCCCACCTAACTTTCTGCCGCCCTCTGCTATGCTTCCCTTCCCTTGGAATCCATTCCGTAACTCTTAATGACCATCGGCTATCTTCCCTCCTCATTACGTGTCCTGCCCATGCCCATTTCTTTTTCTTGATTTCAACTAAGATATCATTAACTCGCGTTTGTTCCCTCACCCATTCAGCTCTTTTCTTATCCCTTAACGTTACACCTATCATTCTTCTTTCCATAGCTCGTTGCGTCGTCCTCAATTTAAGTAGAACCCTTTTCGTAAGCCTCCAGGTTTCTACCCCGTATGTGAGTACTGGTAAGACACAGCTGTTATAAACCTTTCTCTTAAGGGATAATGGCAACCTGCTGTTCATGATCTGAGAATGCCTGCCAAACGCGCCCCAGCCCATTCTAATTCTTCTGATTACTTCAGTCTCATGATCCGGATCCGCAGTCACTACCTGTCCTAAGTAGATGTATTCCCTTACCACTTCCAGTGCCTCACTAACTATCGTAAACTGCTGTTCTCTTCCGAGACTGTTAAACATTACTTTAGTTTTCTGCAAATTAATTTTTAGACAAGTAATCATTTACACGTAATTTGTTACGTAAATGTAAGGCCCCAGTCGCCTGCGGCGTTCCACTAAAGGCTGTCGAGGCAAAATACATTTTGACAAGTCAGTATTGTTCAATGGTCAACATCTTTATTTTCCTTTACATAAGAAAAGTAGATTTAGATCAGTAGAATTCGTAGAAATTTAGTAGATCAGTAGAAAGAACAGTAGATTTCGCAATAGTTCTTCTGGAAGACGCCGAAAATCGGTAGATCGGCAGAAGCATTTAAAGCTTCACTTTAATAACTGCCTTCGAATTGCGCATTGAATTTACCTCGTTACGCACACCACACCGCAAAGCGTGATTCGGGGTCCAACCCCCATGTGACGTATGCAAGATTGGCGTAAAATGTGTATGTCTTCGTGCTTCCCCTCTAGTTTAATTACTGAATGAATTTCTCTGCCTGTTTCTCTCGCATGATGTCTGCCTGGGCAGGCGGGTGACATCACACTCGCACACGCACATGTCCAAGCGTACGCGCATGGACTACCCCCCCCCCCCCCCCCCCCTCCATTCTCACCCCATCCACACACACACCCTTAGACACACAACATAGAGGATGCGCCGAGATTCAGGCGGTTGTTGGAGAACGTCGATAGCATCGACGGCAATGGCGGCGCATGCAACGATAGCGTCACGTAGTTTACACAGTATGTACCTGATAGGATTCATAGCCGCCTAAGTGTTTCGTAAAAGCAGCACCGCAAATGTAGAGGGAGAGAAAATTCGCTCAAATCTCGCAAGTGGCAACGCGTCATTTCGTTCGCGAGGAGAGTTGTAGTAAAAGTTGTTATCTCAGAGTTTGTTAGTAATCAGGCGGTGACGTCAGAACGAATCTCGGAGCCTGAAAAGCAAGAAGCCGTTAGCAGAGCCACTTTACCGTCCCCGGGGGCATAAACATTGATTTACATATACACTGGAAAAGAAAATAGCTTTAGAAACTGTTTGTTTAACAGCCGTCTTAAGAAACACGCTGTCAACAAGTCCAGAGGGTAGGTGCTTGGATGTTGCCTAATGAATTGTAGAAACCGAAAATACGACTGTTCAGAAACTAAGTGTACTAAGTTCTCTAAACTTAGTACACTCACCCCAATGAAACCTCACCTTAACGACAAACAAACGAAACGAAAATAAAGCTGATGCAGAAAGATTGTCTGAATCAAATGTTTTCAAACAGTAAAACGCTGAACCTTCTTGAAAAAAAAAAGAAAGGAAATAGCATATACCACGGCCAAGCAGCTGGGTAGAAAAGGCTTTATAAAACTAGAGCTCTAAACTGAGCAAATCTAGCATGCTCAGGCACGCTGAATCTGATAGTGCGAAAGTCTACGTATTTCAAACTTCAGAAGATGCATCACTATGATTGAGAAATGGGGTTGTGCATATATCGCAAAGAAGATAAAGTCGCAACTTGCTTATCTAATCCGCAATTTTTTTTCTGTAACATCTCACAGAATGCATATTTATCCTTGCCCACCGTGATATAGCGTAGCGGCATCGGCTTTGGGCTGCTAAATTCGAGGTCGCGGGATCAAATCCCGGCCACGGCGGCCACATTTCGACAAGAGCGAAATGCAAAAAAAAAAAGAATGGTCTCCAATTCACGCTTTGACGGTGGTTGCACGGCGAAGCGGTAAACGACGACAGGAAAGAGTACCCATTGCGATGGTAGGTTGAAATCATTCACGTGGCGACATTCACATGTACTTTACCTCAGTATTAGCCTAAGGCGTTTCGACAGCCTGTGACTTGGCTTGCGCCGCTACTTCGTGCACCTACAAAGAGTGGACCAGAGAGAAAAGAAATTCGCCGCGCCTCGTATGCATGCTGCTCTTCAGGTGTACTCACCATACGTGGCTTTCCCTTAGCCTTGTTACAATACAAGTCAGTTGTTAGGCGGGTTATTCTTTTACGTACGAAAGTGTAGTTACGTCACTGCCCGCCTCGTATGCTACAGTCAAGCTGCCGTCTCCGTGGCAGCTTGGGCAACAGTAATATTTACCGGGAAACGTATGCGGAGAGCTCTACGTGCTTCGCATTGCATGTAGGGGCAGGAACGTCTTATCGTCAAATATGTGGTTCGGATGCTTGCTTTGAGCCTGTTCTTTATAGAAACTTGTGCTGTTCTGTATGTTGTGTGCGTGATTCCAAAGAATGTATTCACTGTTCGCTTCACTTTGCTGAGTGCTTGTAGCCTCTGCCTTACGGAGGTATGAGACATTGCAATTGGGGGTATGAGCCATAGATGATGATAGCTTTCTGTCGACGTTACGGCGCGAAAAAATATCGTGATCCTAGCCATAGACAGCTTCGCTGTAAGAACACCCGCCTATCGTGCGTTGGGTACGCATCCTCAGGAGGTCAAAATTAATCCGCTGTCCCCCACTACGGCGTCCCTTATATTCATGTCGCGGTGATGGCCCGTATACATCAGAATTTGATTTTAAATTATATAATTATCATTTAAATAATAAATATAATTCATTGTTTTCTTCAAATTTTTAGTTTAATGTACTACATTTTACACAACCGCACTCCTTCTTTCAATGAACCACCCAATAACCGGCGGCGTCCCCCCCGTCGCTTCGGGTGAGCGCAATTATTTCAGGAAGAAACAAGCAAGCAAAAACAAAATGGTCGTTACAATTTTAGTATATGCGCCTATTGCTCTCATGCTTACATATAATTTGACTTTTCAACAACATTTACTCTACTACAGCAGTCCTGTAAACGCGATGTCTGATTATACCTTGCAAATAATCTACCCATCCTTTTGGACAATATTTTAATTAGCGCACAGAAACGTGCATTTTTGAGAGGAAGGAGGAAGGAGTGGTTGTTTGTCGTGGAATGCGGCTCCATCCTTCTCTCAAGTGTCCGGTCCTGCTTGACAAAAAAAAAAAAAGTCTCTGCAAGAAACGGTGTTGCCGCAACGAGACCTCAATTTCAAACCACTTCTTATTCGCTCACCTTTCATATGCTCTTCAGTTTCGGGCTCAGTGATGCTGATTGATTAACCTTTTATGGCGTGGGCTATTTCATTTGCTGCGTTCTTATTATTTTTTTTTATTTTAAGGGCTCGCATTTGAAGAGCAGGGAATGTGGGTGCTTAGAAGGCTCGCCGTGTAATTGCGCTCATCGCTTATGCAATGTTACTGCTCTCGCATGCGACCTAGCCCGTCGCACGCTGCCACTGGCTGCCTCGGGGACCCCTGAGAGGGGCATTGCTTCATAGCAGCTTGTTTATAGCTACATTGTAGATAAGCGAACAACGCATATGCAAGTAGCATAGCTCCGGGGCTATTCTTGCTGGCCTTCCTCGGCAGCTGCCGTTACCGACGCGAAGACGCGAAGTACTCGTTCGCCCCATCACGCCCTCCTCCAGCCTCTCCCGTTCTCCGCTCTCAGTCGGCCCGCCGGCAACGTCAAGCTTCTGTGAGGTACCGCCAAGCGGCGCCAGCGTCCACGTCTTCGCTACCGGACGTGACATCACTCCCGCTTTTCGCGCATGCGCTCGCGACCGCATCCGGCTGCCATTCTCCGTGATGGAGCGATCGAGGAGAGCAGCAGCGTCGGCGGCAGCAGCGGTGGCGGCGGCGGCTTTGCGGAGCTCGCGTCATTTTTAGCGCGACTGCGCTCCCCTCCACCACCCCACAACAAAAACACAGTTGTGTCGCGCGGTCTCCCGCGTGCTCGTGGCATGGCCTCAGCATGAACGCCGGCGAGCAAAGCATCGTGGCCGATTGGCTTCGCACCCTGGGGCTGCCTCAGTACGCGGAGAGCTTTGTGGACAACGGATACGATGACCTGGAGATCTGCAAGCAGATTGGCGAGCCCGACTTGGATGCCATCGGCGTCACCGATCCGAGGCACAGGGACCGCGTTCTCCAAGCCGTGCGCGTTCTGCTCGAACAGGGCGGCACCTCGGTGTACTTCACCCTGGAGGAAGCCGCGAGACATTCTCGCGTCTCGGCGGCATCGGCGAGCGAGTACGGCTTCGACGACTGGGGTTCGCCGGCGCCGGACAAAGCTGCGGTGCGGCCGGATTCGCTCCGCTACTTTCAGGACGAGTACGAGGAGGGCAAGGCCGAGCTGGTGCGCTTTCCCAAGATGCAGCTCAAGATCATGGTCAGGGAGAAAATGGTTCGCGATGGGATACGCCTCAGCATGCAGCCGTACAGCAACCCGGTGAGTGATCTGACACCTCCATTTTGCTTGTTTTGGAATCTCTCCGTGTAGTATGCTCGGGCGCGCGCGTGTTTACTACCGCCAGTTACTTTCTCTTTTGAATGCCCTCGCGTTTCGAATCGAAACGACACAATAACATAACTTCATACGAGGAAGAAAGGCCACTCGTAGCGGCGCATCTACACGCGTACGCGCCGACACGTTTTTCGTCACAGCCCGTTGTTTTCAGGGGCGATTCTGCCGTGGCCGGTCCGGCCAGCTCTCTGAAGCGTTTACGTTCGGTCATCGGCGATACATTTTCACGTAGCGTTCCGTTCCTGAATTTCGCGTCAGTGGTGAGCTGACGAAACAGTACCGAGCGTAGCCGTTGTTTCGGCTTGTACTTTCCGCGACAACGGCTTCCTCCCGGAATTTTGACAGCTCGCGGGGGGCGTTTCCGCTTCGAATGGCATATGCCCTACCGCACGCAGCCTGGCTTGGCGTCCGTCGCGAGGAAGCGATCGATGCGTTGCCATCTGAAGGGACAGCTGACGACGTGTTTTTTGGCGGCGGCGGTGCCGCTGGGCGCTCAGTGATAGCTCGTGAGCACCTTTCGCGAAATTACGTTCTTTGCATAGCTAAGCACGTTCGCGTGTTGTTTTTGTTGCGCGCCGCTGTGACACGCGTGTGTTGTTGAACGTTCGAAGCTGGGACGTTTATCTTGGCAGTTCTCCAGGCGGCATCCCGGAGAGTTGCGCTGGAGCCAAAATGCAGCACTCGCCTGAACTTCTAATTACCAGACGTCTAGACTTGCTGAACGGATTGGACACTTCTGGATAGTTCGCCTGGTGTTTCCGCTGATGGATCTGTAAAAGAGACTGCTTATATTTCTGTGCCAGAAAATTAACTTCTTAAGGGAGTAAAGTTATTGAAATAGTCAAGCCCGATCCTGATCGAATTTCGCGGTCGTGATTGGCTCCTTTGCACAAAATGCATCAGAAAGCCAATCGCAGTCGACAATTTCGATCCGGATTGGTCCAGATCGCGATCAGAAGTGCGCCGTGTGACATCCGTATAACAAACGACAATCTTGCTTACCATTATGTAATGTAATGATGCGGATTTATTGAGTGAGCGCCCTGCAGCATCTAAACGAGAAGAAAGGGGGTTAACCGACGGGTCCAATTTTTATTAGTCATATCATAAGAAGCCAACAAACACTGACACCAAGGACAGCATAGGGGAAATTACTTGTGCTTAATAAATGAAATAAAGAAACGATAAATTAATGGAAATTAAAGTGGATGAAATAACAACTTGCCGCAGGTGGGGAACGATCCCACAACCTTCCCATAAAGAAACGATAAATTAATGAAAATGAAAGTGGATGAAAAAAACAACTTGCCGTGGGTGGGGAACGATCCCACAACCTTCAAATTAGGACATACCTTTGCAGTACTAACCTTTTAATGCGATTAGCATTATTTGCCTACTTCATACGTTTTGAGCCTATCTAGCTATCGTATCTACCTGTCTAGGCTCCTTCGCCGACACAATGGTGGTCTCTTGTGTTGCTTATACCGTTCCAAACCAACCAGAATTGGGCCTTATAGTCACCAAGGACCACACATGTGAACCTGCTCCTGCTGCCGTAGCGATAATAGGACTCTTGGCACTTTGGATGCTCGCTGCACCAGCAAACCTGCTTTGAACCACCAAACCGATGGATAGGGGCGGATCCGCAGTAGAATACGGGAAGTGGTGTGTATGGTGCATATTGGGACGGGGGGTCGTGTCACGGTGAGGATGACACTTAGGGCCCTCCTCTGAATCGACCAGTGCTTGTAACAGGCGAATAGGGTAACGTGTGCTGGGGGCTTTTGAACGCCCTGATATTACTTTCCAGTGGCCAACGCGGTAATGCCGGCTGTTACTTGCACACAACGGCGCGCAGTTCATGTTTGCGCCACCATCGCGAGCGGACTCGGCCAAGGCGCTACGCCCTTTATTATTGCCCGAACCATTATCCTGCGAATTCTTGGACTACTCCGTAGCATGTAAATCGTCGCTTGCGCCACCTTCATGCATCAGTTACTGCGGCCACAATGACCGGCGCGCTTGCCCATTCCTGTGCGACGCAACCCTGCCATGTAGTTCACGGCTGATGGCAGCTTTTCACAAGTTTCTCTTCCTTCCTCGTTGGAATAATTTGTTTCCCCCATCGCGCCATCAGTGACGATCTGTAGAGAACATCAAGCACCCAGCTCAATGGTGGCCGCGCACTTATACGTTATATTCAATAAGGCAGGGAATTGGGCCCGTTAATATATGGTTGCTGAGGTTTTAGAAGACCAGCGCTTAAGACGAAGCACGATGATGAGAAGGGCACACACAGCGCGATGTGTGTAAGTTCATGCGGTTGATATAAACTCGTACTCTATAAACTCATACGTCGCTATAGTCAGCTCTGTGTATGTCCTTCTTGTATACCTGTGCTTCGTCTAAGCGCTTGTCTTTCGAAACCTGAACTAAATTCTGTACGTCAGTATCGCCGGCGCGTGTTAACATGATCGGACGTCCTGCCTTTTACAAAGCTAAGGTCTTAGATGCGTAGCCTCGCCCATTATCAGCGGAGAGAGTCATGCGCGATGTAATGGCATTCTTAAATTATTGGGCCTGAGAGGCCGCATATCTTCAGCCACACACTTTCTCTTCTACCGTGCGAAATAGCCATCTCTTGATATTTTCCTTGTTTGTCTATCCTCCTTTCCGCAGTACAGGGTAGCCAACCGAACCTCTGTCTGGTTAACCTCCCTGACTTGCTTCGCTTCTCTTTCTCTCTTTCTTTCTGTTTTCTGCAGTTATAGTTGTATAGGCTTCATCTGCGTTATTGAAACGCAGATTATAGAAAACCTCCTTTCTGTTCAGATGCCTTCAGGGTAACAAATGTTGATTTACCCCCTGGCATTCAGATGGCTCTCAGCTGCGATGACTTTTGAAGGTTAGGTGGTTATGCGGAATTTTGATGCACCTGTTCCGTTGAACGACCAAGTTCGAAACTTCCTCAGAAGGCTTGTCTATAGTGGATACACATCGAATAATACACAGCAACCATTCCTTTTCAGCGTTACATTGTCTGCGCATATTTCTTGTCACCCTCATGTCATAACGTTCGGAAAGTAGTTCGACGTCGTTCACTTGCATGCAACTGTGCCGCCACGACTGCAACTGCCGGGAACGCGAATGAATATTTTTTTTGAAAGCCGTGTTAGCGTCTTTCTTTTTTTTCGGCAACGTACTGTTGTGTCCTTAATTGCATCCCTTGTAGAAGCTTATATGAAAACACTTGATATGAACGTACATATATCAAGATGCCCTGTACGCTGCTGATAAGTACCTTCGCACCTTCTCCTACTTCCTTCTAAAACTGGTACAGCGCAACATAGGAAAAAAAGAAACAGGCCGAGCCGGCCAGATAAAGGATAAAGGAACTTTCTATGTTGCGCTGTAGCAGTTTTAGAATGCAATACCAACTCGCCCAATCCTCAACCCTAATGAACTACTTCTTTTTCCTCCAGCGAGGCATGTTATTCTGCTCTGGTTCGCTCTACGATGTCCGCTACTCATAAACTTGAGGAACGGGTCCACAGAGGTCTTTGTATACAGTATACAGGGGAACGTGAGGCAGGGGGGGGGGGGGGGGGGTCGAGGGTAGGAGGTGGTCGATCCTCGTTAACCGCTAGGGTATATAGCTTCGCACGCGTCTTCGAGGCTCCCAGAATACTGTGGGGAGCTATACGTTGTGATAACTTCTTGGTTGAAGCTGTATATACTTACACTCTAAGAAGAAAAGGAGGAAATGGGGTATTGAGGTTACTCCTTTAGGGGAGCAACTGATCTGCCACAACCATTCCTCCCTTTAGGGGGTAAGTGCGAGGGGATGAACTGTTACTCCCCATGCCGTTACTCCTCCGAGGACTAACAGTTGCTCTTTCCGATGCTCCTCAAAGGAGTAACGGTCATTATTTTCGATGCTCCGCAAAGGTGGAATTAATGAAATTAGGCATTTATACGCTAATAAAAAAGATTACTGAGCAGAAAAAAAAAGAAAAAAAAGGGGCCCAAAAGCAGGACTCGAACTCACGTCCACGCACTCCCATGTTAGCTACTCTAACCACTGCACCACGGCAGATTGCTTGACGAGACAAGGAAATTGAGGCAGGTTAAGCATTCGAACGCAGGTGCGGCAATGTAACAGCGACTTGGCATTTTGTGTTTGTTGCGCGGGGAGGGTGTAACGTTGAGTGTACTTGCAACCATCAGTGAGTGCGAAAAGAAATATGCCCGAGTATTCTTAGGGTGCTTTAAACTGAGGCACTACACGATGTAAACGTGTAGCGAGCTCAAACGGGGCACCTAAGACGACAGAGACGGACAATTGCTGTGTCGCTTAGTGTGTCCCGTTTGAGCTACACATCGCTTCAGTTAAGTTCGTAATCTCCTTGGAACGGAAGGAACTTAGGTACTATTGACCAGCAAAATCTGGCAGTCTATCAATGACTTGCGCGCTTAATTTCTATCGCTCACTTATCGCGCACGAAGGGCATGGCTCTTCACATTCCAACATTAAATTTCACGCAATTTTCTCACGAAGAGGCAAAGTGCTGCTTTGCATGTAGTTCAATGGACAGTGCACGAACTCCGAACTATTCACGATTTATAGACAATACAGTTTTTGCCGCATCACTGCACGACACGGACGAAAACAGCGGAGCGCATGGGGAGTAACTGTTGCCGTTCGTCCTCCCGTTCCTCTCTTTCCGACCGGGGACTAAACACTTACTCTCCAAAATTTGCACACGGCACGCACATCCATGCAGTTACTCCCTTGAGGGACGAAAGCGCCCTTTTTGGGACGAACTGCGCAGTTACTCCCGTTTTCCCCGGAATTCTTCTTAGAGTGTAGCCAACCACGCACTTCAATTTCGTTGCGCTATACAGGCGTGTTTACAGCTTTTACTGTCTTCAGACTCAGAGACAACTCGGGAACGTAATCACTTTTCGAGCTGGTTCGTGTCACCGACTCGTATGTCACGAACCGACTGGTCACGAATACCGATGTATGCATGTCACGAAGAGCCCTGTTTGATGTTGAAAGTGCCGTTACCATATCCGTGGAGAGTAATTATGTATCTGCTCGTGTTCCTTGTTGCATAAAACCGCTTATCTTGCGTCGCCTCTTGAAAGGTACGGATTGACTAGATCGCAGGGTCGCGATTAGAACAGGCGCTGCTTGATCATCGATTGTTCTCCTTACATATTTGCCAACTGCGTATGTATACAGACTCGGCTAGACGCAGCAAATATAGAACGACATTCACGCTACACGATTCCCGACTGGCTGTGGAGACTTGGCTAGATTTCGCGAATGTCGGGCACTACATCTTAGCCTAATCAGAGGTGAAGGAGTAACATCGCGTCGTACATGTTGGCGCATGCGCGCCGCGATGCCGTATCCTGGATTTTCACGTCAACTCGCGGCATTCGAAACACGCTTCGCGGGTCTTTTCCTTCTTTTTTCTTTTTCTCGTAGTCCGTGGAGTTCCGCATGCATGCGAATTTGAGCGCCGACTTCGCTCTCGCGGGAGGCGTGCCGCAGAAATGGCGCGCACACGTAAGCTTGCATTAAAGCAATCGAATGAGAGTAAAATTCCGATGACGAGCAACGTGAGCGGTTCCGGCGTATCGACTCTAAATTTTACTACAACCACACCGCCACATTTCCAACAACTGCTCCGCTGGAGTGGGTTCTAACACTCTCCGGGCTGGAAGAAACTCGTCACGGCACCAAGGGGTTTCGGTGCGCTCTTTGGACGACATATAACGTGGCCTCCGAGATTTGCTCTCGCCTGCAGGTATTGGACATAAACACCCCCCTCCCACCCTCTCCGCCATTTTTTTTTTTTTGTCAACTTGCAGTTGCTATTGGCCTGGGCTGTATAAGCCCACCCGATCCACACCACGGTCATTATGATCGTCGTAATCGTTATCATCGAGGGAATCGCGCCCCACCGGCTGCGAGGGTTCGCGCCTCGCTTCGGTTAGTTGTGGTCCTTGCCCCTGGAAACATGCATCCACGGAGAGATTAGAGTATATCTTTTACCTTTTCTCCAAGTGGGCCCAACTTTCACTTAATCTATTGATTCTTTCATTCATATGCGGGAACCGCTTCCGAGTTAATTTGGAAAGGGATGGAAAGTAGTGTGTGTTACAATGTCCAAGGGTTCGCACGAGGATGTATATATATATATAATAGCAGCATTTGTCTGTTGCGGTCTGAGCGTTATTCTGTGAGCTTTTACTTCTTCTGGAACTTTCTGCGCATGTCCTTGTGACAGCTCCTGTTAGAACTGGTGTTCAGCGTTTTGAGCCAGTCAGAGGTGGTGTAGCAGCATTGCGAGCCAGTCAGAGCTGGCGAATGCTTCAGTAGGTCGAAATTTGGCAGTGCATCTCGGGAGGACGCACGCGTGTGTGGATGAGAGAGAGAGAGAGCGGGATAGAAGATGGTCGAGTTACTGTGTATGTGCTATTTTTGGTAGCTTATACAGTAACTGTAGGGGCTGGTAGGGCGCGGGTGTACGCGTGCGTGCAACTGAAACCATGCACCTGTCGTTAGCGTACCCAGCCTCCGCGTATCCATCTCGCACGAGTGGTATATTTGCGCATGCGCCGCGAGACAATGCTCCGTGCCGTCTCTCCCTCGTGATGATGTGCGCGCGCACGCGTTGTTGCCATCCTCCAAGCCGGGCGATGGATCTGCAGATACGTACTTTCGCGGTTTGCCAATCACGGTGGCTTCAATGCGCGATCATTACAGCGTGCTCTCTTCTTCCTCTAAGCGGCCGGCATGCGGAGCCGGCGCCGCATGCAACAGGGGTTCCTGCCGCCGTTGGTTCGTGCTGCTGCGGATGAGGATATTAATCGCAAACCGTCCACCACCAGCACGCGCGCCTGCTAGCGTTTCAAAAAGGAGCATCCCGAAAGGTAATTGCGCCGCATGCTCGGCGGCACCGGCGTGTTTTCTCGTCGTCGTTCGTCCCGAAGCGATGCTTCTTCTCGCTTGCGCACTTGAAAGCTCAGGCTACTCTCTCTCGCCAACGGAGTGAGTGGTGGCCCCGGCGGATAGCCGGCCACCCTAGCCCGGAGGGACGGACGGACGGACGGTCCGCTCTCGTTGGTGCCGATGCTGACGGTGGTAGTGGTGGTGGTGGTTGTAGCGATGTGCGCTGGTGTGTGGCAACGGTAGAGAGAGAGAGAGAGAGATTCGGCGTGGAGGGGGTGGGAGGCTCGTCTCCCTTCGCTGATGGGCCGCAGTTTCGTAGTTTGCGTTCCTCGCCGATGCCTGCGCGCGTCGTATATGTTTGGCCTGTCGGTTCTTTGACCTCGCTTAGCGGTTGTTTGGGAACGTTGCCTCTGTTGTGTACTGCCCCGCAGGCTGGCGAAGCAGCGTGTGCCTTCCCTCCCCGTCCTCCCTCCTTTTTTTTTTTTCTCGTAGCACCGCGCGCGGACAATAACGGGGAACCTGTTCATTGCGTCATTACACGTGCGGATGACTTAAGGTCGCGTCGCTCTTTAACTTCCTCTTCTACCTCTTTGTTTCTCACGTGGGAAGCATGCAGCGAAAGGAAGAGACTGGAGAGCCCTTTGCAACGATGTATGGAGTAGAAGGCTCATTGACCTGTGTACGTTTGCTTTAATGGTTGGTTAGTCCGTGACGCTGCGGCGGTTTCTCATCCTCCTCTGTGTGTTTTTTGCGCTTGGTGATTGCCCACGTGAGCCTTGCTTGCGGACGTCTTTCGTAAACGACTTTCGCGTTACGTCAGAGCTGGTGCGCTATTCTTCTTGTTTCTGAGGACAGTCATATTTACGAGCTGGAAAACTGAATCATTTGTTTGGCCAGTTGTGTTTGCCATCACTTTCGTTGTTGCTTTCCGATGCACTATTAGGAATGTACCAAAAGCACTTTCGGCTCTGGCCCCTTCTTCTTTTGACTGCTCTCTCCACTTTTTACACTGGTACACAGTTTCTTTTCTGCACTTCCACTTTCGCTGTTGCCTTAATACAACCACACATCTTCCCCGCATCTATACCTACCTTTAATATAATCCTTAATGCCACCCTGTCATCTTAACGCTTACTCCAAGTTCGCGCTAAGCTGTCTTATTTGATCATTTCCTTGACACCCGTTCAACTGAGTGGTTAAGGCGTTTAGCTGTCAAGCTGGATGTCATGGGGTTCGAATCCAAGTGGTTGTCGGCTCTATGTAGTTGGCCGGGAATGCGAAAACGCTCGTCTACTTAGATTTAGTGTGCCTGTTAAAGAACCCCAAGCGATCAAAATTTATCAGCAGCCCTCTCCGTTAGGACGTCTGCCCAGTGTTGCTTTTAATCGTTTAAACAACATGAATTAATCGGTCCGCCGCTACCCTGACTGTGCCTCAGTATTGTTCTCAGTTCTCCCATTTTTTTCTCATCGCTCCAGTCAACGTTCTACGCGCGTTTGGCTCCGTTACCCTGGTCTTTCCGTAATCTATCGCTTGTCTGCGAAGTTGCGTTTTATTTTAATGCAGCGCTATTGGGAGCGTAAAAGTGTAAATAAAGGCGTCGGGTCACGTGATATATATATATCTGTGTGTGTGTGTGTGTGTGTGTGTGTGTGTGTGTGTGTGTGTGTGTGTGTGTGTGTGTGTGTGTGTGTGTGTGTGTGTGTGTGTGTGTGTGTGTGTGTGTGTGTGTGTGCGTGCGTGTGTGCGTGCGTGTGTGTGTGTGTGTGTGTGTGTGTGTGTGTGTGTGTGTGTGTGTGTGTGTGTGTGTGTGTGTGTGTGTGTGTGTGTGTGTGTGTGTGTGTGTGTGTGTGTGTGTGTGTGTGTGTGTGTGTGTGTGTGTGTGTGTGTGTGTGTGTGTGTGTGTGTGTGTGTGTGTGTGTGTGTGTGTGTAGTGCAACTGATGGTGGTATGCTTTGAACCACCGTCAGTCGCTCTTCGCTCCTCGAAGAGGCAGGACGTGTCTGTGTGAGCTCCTGAAAAACACTTTGCAATGTGGTGAACGTGGTTTAAATCATGGATCCGGCACTTCTAATAAGTGCGACGTAATGCTGACGCATTTTCCCCGCACGTAGCGCTAAATTGCCGCTGATTTTTTTTTTTTCTTCGAACGACTGTGTCGAACTACGGTACTGCATGACGCGCCGTCTGTAATGCCAGGAATGAAAGTATCCACGGTATACCCCGTCACTCAGGTGTTGCGTAGGGAATACCCCCGAAATTGAAGCAAGCTTCCTGCCTTGGTGTTCCAATGCAAGTGTTTTCCGAAGCATCGCGATGAACTTGTTAACACACGACATCAGTGCGTGTATGCTTGGCCTGGCTAAGCCTGGTCTGCTATGAGCTCGTAGTAATACGATAATTGTACGTAATCGGCAGACAATGACCGATGCTAACATTCTTTCGGGCCATCATTTGCTTCGGTTATGTGTGCAGTGTATTCTTCTGTGAGACGCGGCATTAGTGCAAAGTCTGCTATGCAGGAAAAATAAATGTATTCGTACAGGACCGAAGCGCTACAAAGAAATGTCAAAAAATTGCACTACTGACAATAATTCAAGCAAGTATTCCTGAACTGTCTGTTCGAGAATTTCTTTTTTTTTTTCGAGTAACTATTTCCTTACACCTCTCAGTCGTGCTGAAGCAACCTCGCGATCTTGGGTATGCGAAGTAACGCTTTCGGATATTCGCGGTTGATATATACTTACGTAACAGGAGCTCCAACGGATGAGGACGATCCTAAACTAGTGCGAGAACAGATTAGTCATCTCTCAGAAATCGGGTAGGTGTTTTACGACATTAAAAAAAAAAAAATGGAGCTGGGCAGGTCATGTAATGCGTCGGTTATACAACCGTTGGACCATTAGGGTTACGGAATGGGCACCAAGAGAAGGGAAACGCAGTCGAAGACGGCAGAAAACTAGCTGGAGCGATTAGGAAATTCGCGGGCGCTAGTTAGAATCGGTTGGCACAGGACAGGGTCACTTGGAGATCACAGAGAGAGGCCTTCCTCCTGCAATGGACATAAAACAGTATGATGATGATGATGCTAATGATGATGATTTACGGCGTCCCGCGCTTCATCATCCTTGGCGTCGAAAAGCCTACAGCCGCCCGTGATGTGCATGCTTGGAACCGACAGCGCGAATACCTCGCTCCGCGTCGCGCAAACTGTAGGCCGAAATATTGCGTCGTCACATCTCGGGTGGCACGATTGCGTGAGTGATAATGCGGGATAAGGGCAGTTTCTGAAACGCAAAGCCCTCGTCTCGTTTTATGCACAACCTGATCAGGCATCTATACTTTCGTGCTTCAGCGAAAACATATTGGACCCGAATTCAAAGAGTAGGGAGAAAGTTGAGGTGCTAGACGGGTCGATGTCGTCTGCTTTATACATGTTCTGCCTGCTCAGCAGACGACACTCTTATGTCTTCTCATCCACATCGAAATAGTTTACCTGTCTCATTTGTCTTTCTCTGGATTGGCTATACAGTGTCAGGTGTGGAGAAGCTGTTGATATCCATGGCGGATACGCCCAGTACGGGACTAGCCAGTAATTGGTTAGTTAGGAGAAAGTCACAAAGATGAGGCGAAATAACCGAGAAGGTGTTACATACTCATTCTTTTTGCTCCCTCCCACCCCGTTTTCTTTTTCGGCGTTCTTCAAGCGTTCGCACTTTCACTTCCTCGCTTCAGAGCGTTGCCGAATTATTTTAGCTTACGCTGCCCTCAATTGCGCACGATTTATTGCTGCGAACACTGATGAGTCACTACGAGGAATCGACATGCCCTGCCTGCTTTCGTATTTGATTTCTTTTCATTTTTCGTTGCCTCCTTTTTTACTGCGGCAGCAGCTAAGAACTCGAAACTGTGTTTGCAGTGTTTTTCGTACTTTCCGTTACGTTGATAGACGTCGCCGTCATTAGGGCAACTGCTCACCGTCAGCTTATCCCACTATATGACCAGTGTCCTTGCTCTGATATGACGAGGGAAAGGAAACGCTGCCCAACGGCGCCAGATCGCCTCCGAAAAGTGGCGGTCATGACGTGTTTTCGGCGACCACATCACTTCCGGTGCTTGCAGTGCACAAGAGGATGTCCTTCGAGATTTGCTTCCGTAACTCCGGAAGCTGACCGCTGCAGGTGCGATTTGGACGCTCGAATCGCACAGCGAACGACGGCTCCCTCGGAGTTACGGAAATCGATCTCGAAGGCGATGCTTTTGTACACTGCAAGCGCCGGAAGCAATTTCGGAGCCGTAAAAACGTCCTGGCGGCCGTGTTTTAGACATCATCGCGGCAGTGTCCGATGCGAGAGCCTACTGCTGTCCTAGCAAACGAGTCCAGAGCGGGAGCAATCGCCCCAAGTCTGTAGATTTTGAAGTTTCTCTTTTGTACAATAAGAACAACATTATTAATTAAATCTAATGTTTGCACCTTAGCGTTCGTCGGAATTGAGAGATGGAAATCGTAACCGAAAATCTCTGCGCAGGCTCTGCGCATCAGCGCGATATATGCACTAAGCAGCGCAACCACATGGAGCGCATTTCCGACGTACTTTCGATTTCGACGTTGCCCGCGGTCTTTCGGGGCGTCATCCATTTCACGACGGGCGATAACCGTGCTGTATCCCTTGCGGCCGAAATACGTACAAACTGTGGAGGAGTGTCCGCTTCAATCGTCAACCACCTATACAAAACAACACATTTTTGGCCGATATTTATCCACTGCTCAGTCATCGCACGGTGCGTTAAAGTGAGCCGTCCGACAAACCCGACGCGACGCGTGTAAATGCCTCCGTGTGTGGTTGCGGTTTTGACGGTGCGGTGGCGTTATTCGGTTGATATCTTGTGCCACGGGTAATGCGCGCGAAAAGCAAATAGATGGGAGGAGTGTGCAGAGGAAAGCGCCGGGGGGTACGGGAAGGTAGGGGGGGGGGGGGGGGCAGGGAGTGGCGGAGGGTTCAGAGGAAAGGACGAGGCGAGCGTCGTCTCTGCGGACAGATTTTTTAACGCGCCACGTCGCGCTTTTAATGGCTCCGGGGGAAGAATTATACGGAGAGGGTTGGGATAGGGGGGAAGGGAGTTTGCCGCCGCCGTGTCGCCCTTGTTCGCTCGTTGTTAGAGCACGGTGCACAAGCTAGTGCGGGAGGAAGGAGAAAAAGCTAACGACGGACACTCGGGTCGACGGAGTTGATTCTTAAGGAAGCGCGTATAGCCTCTTCCTCCTTGTCGTGACGTTATCGTTTTCTTCTTTCGTTTTTCTCCTCCTCTTCCGTCGCGTGGCCGCTCGGACTCCTTTCTCCCGGGCAGTGTCCGTCCACGGCGCTGATTTTTTTCTTTCTTTCCCTTGCGGCTCTTCGCCCTCGCCCACTTCATGGTGGTGCTGCTTCTCCGACGACGGTCGCTGCGGCGCTCGGTCCTCCGCCTCTGGGCGACGTGGTCTCGGCGATAATAGTGGTGGCAGCGGTGGGGGTGCGCTCACGCTCTTTATTATTCGGTGGAAAGAAAGAAAAATACGTAAATGACGCAGTGGACGTCGTCGCCTGTTCCCCCCCCCCCCTAACTCTGGAGGGCGGAATGCCGGGACCCTGGGGGAAATGCCTCGACTCTTGATGGGGCCCTGCGACGGAAAAGGAGGAGAAGGCGAAGCGTTCCTTTCTCTTTTCTTTTCTTTTCTTTGCTTGCTTGCTTGCTTGGCTTTCGTCTTGTAGACGCGTTCCGTAGTAGTGCGGGCGCCCGTAACAGCCGTTTTTCCTCCCTGAGCTTCGCTCTCTCTCCCTATACCGACTACCCGCCCCGTCCCCCCATCTGGTTGCTCAGCGGCGAGGGATGTGGCATGGTGTGTAGCGGTTCTAGCATTCTTCTGCGCCGTCTCTGCGTGGTTCCTTTTTTGTTTGTTTGTTTTATCGTGCCGGCACCGTGGCTTAGCTACAACTGCCGTTACGATTCGCTTAACAGCCGGGTCCATGCACGGCGTGGCGTTTTTCGTTCGCGTAGTGGACGTAGTAAACCTGTTAATCAGTCGGTTAGTGAGCCAGCCGCTCATGAATGCATGGTGGGGACAAATAAACGAACGAACTAACGCATGAGTGAATGTTTTGCGGATTGCTCCAATTTACTAGCTCTGTTGATTAACTCGCAGCTGCGGGCAAGCCGCGATTCATTCATATCGAATCACGAATGGCCAGTCCTGCGCAATTAGCCAATGCATCAGCATTGGTTTTTCGTTCACTCTTCTGCCAGTGTGGTATTGTACCGTACAGGGTCTGTCATGGCCACGCTTGCAGTCGGCATCGCACGATAGTTTATAATAACTTCTCGCGTTTGCGTTCCGCGGATGCGTAAACAGGAGGAGAGAGAGGAAGTGGAGGTGGAGTCGTTCACTAGACTTTGCCCAGTTTACTACCCTACACGTGGCGAGAGGGATGGGTGAGTGAAGGAGAGAGAAGACGGGAGTTCAAACCAGTCGCGCGCGCTGGGTAAATGATAGCCTGTCTACAGAAAATTATAAAAAAATGGACGCTCACTTAAGTATTATTACGTGATTTGAATGCGGAAGCATTAGGACTTGTTAAAGTTATTACCTTAAAGTTCCACCTCAATCCACCTTGCTATAATTTGTACTAACCTTAATCCACCTTAATCCAATTTTGGGAGTGGGCCACGGTGTCCGTCCGACGCCGTGGCTGTTCACCGTAGGATTTCGCAAGTACGAGACGCAGAGGGATCAGCACCGGGAACATGACGTCATCAGTTGGTCACGTGGGTTTTGGTGCCATCGGATGATGGCAGCGGACGCCGGATTTCCCGCTTCATGGGGCATGTAGAGCTTTCGCATTACAAGAAGGAAATACGTTGAAAAGAGCTAGCGATGTTAGCGAAAAGCCTGACGTACTACTTCAGATGATTAAAGTGAAAGATTAAATTTAAAAAGTAAAACAAAAAGTTTTCTTGTGTCTTTTTCGGTCATCGAAGAGTGGGGTCAGCTTCGATAAAATGACGGACCATTCACAATGCGCGAGGCGCACTGCAGTGTCTCGCGTCGTTAGTCGAAGTTGCCCAGAATTTCACGTCGTTGCCTACAGTTCCACTAAGGCATAAGATGCGTACATAGTTCCCCGGTAGGCCGCATAAGGGCTGCGTTCAGGAAATTTAATCATCCAAACGCTGCCAGCGAAAGAAATGTATAGAATTGAAGGTTTCGCGCAGCTTAAGCTGACTTAGCTATAGGATGAGAACGAAGGCGTTGTCTTATTATGAACTTAATATGTAGCCGATAAAATAACAGCGGGGTTTACTAAACCTGGCGTCTCGTACCCGACACGGCTCCTTCCTCAGGGGTTGAATGACGGATGGTGACGGAGTGCAGCTTTATAGAAGACCTTAATGCAGAGGGAGAGGTTGGCACAGGGACCTTAACATAGTATTTCCCTGGAATGGTTGACTGGCAGGGATGATAAAAGCAAAATGGTGTGAAAGGGGTCGCAGACAAGGTGCGCGGAATAGAGATTTCGGTATCGTCAGTGAAAACAGAAAAAATAGAGTGGTCCATACGAGAAATAAAGAAATTAATTAAACTGTGTAAGCTTCCGTCAGCAATCCGTCAATGCCACCGCGGTGGCTCTGGAAATCTCAATAGCTCACTACATCGGATGGCGCCATGTTGTGAGAGCGTGCCTATAGTGGCGGATTCACAGATCATGGTGATTTGCGTTTTCGTCGACGACTATCGTCTTTCGTCGTACTCCTCCTTCGAAGCTTCTTCACTATACTTCATTTTTTTTTAACATTTGTGATATACTTGGTGTTTACAGCGGTTGGTGACGCCTTTTGCGTGTCAAATGTGCATCTGATATCTGTAATCGCGCGAAATTGTACTTACGATAGCAAGCTGTGCTCTAGCGTTCGCGCTCATTCTTGTCAGCTTGTGTCAGCCTCTTATGCGTCAGATGTGAAAGAAGGAGACGCGAAATTTAAGACGTATGTGCAGTGGCGTAGCTAGGTCATCTGGCATCCGGGGCCCTTCGCTCTTCTGTCACCCCCCTCCCCCCGGGTGTAGTCGAGGAAGGCGAGGATATCGACAATTTTCGGGTGCCTTCAGACGTATATGACACCCCCCCCCCCCTCCTGCTGGCCCCGTGCACCCCCCCCCCCCCCCCCCCCCTGTTGCTACGCCACTGCGTATGTGTATGAGCACATAAATATCCGAGGCAACAGCCGCCTTTCGCACAGCGCCCCCCAGCTGGCGCCACACTACCGTACCGCAGCGAACACACACACGCACGCGCACACACACACGCCCAAAAAAAGGAAGGTTCACCAAGCCGCGTATAATATGCGCCTTGCTATCGTGCAAGTTCGTCAACGTGTATTACCTTGCGTGGCCATTAACGAGCGAGAGCGCGTACGTCAGCAGTACCCGTTGCAAGCGAGATATGAGCTTGCTGTCGCAACTCCTTTCAGTCGCAGCTTTATGTTAGAGCCCTTAGTTTGCGTCACTCGCGTAGCTGAAGTACATTTCGTAATAAAGGGGGCGAGCAAGAACTCGAGAAACCAGCATACCATATATCTATCTCCACGTTTCAGTTCCCGTGGCATACGTGTATCCCAGTTTTTACTCCCTCTCCGAAGTTTCCATCCTCCTCCTCCTCCTAGATAGTTTCGGATTGCCCTGGGGCTGGTGACGGGGCTGCGCTACGTTTTCTTTTTTTTTTTCGTGTTTCCTCGCATTGCGTTGCAAGTCCAAACCAACCCCGTTTTTCAAGTTTGTACGCGCTTCGAGGGAAAGTGCCCCTCTGTGCGCACTCGGTTAACGCAGCACCCATACCGCTCCGATACGAAATATGACCGAGGTGTATCATCTCCCGACTCCCCGTATTCCCGCCGTTTTCATGTATCATCCCCTGCCGCCAGAGCTTCTATTTATTTATTCTTTGTCGTAGCGGCTTCTGTTGTAGTCCTCCGGGGAACGCTGTGACGTAATTCATTCTCCCAACGCCATAGCTTTCTCTCTATTTAGTATTTTTTTTTAATAGACGGATTTATACTTCTCGTTTAAAGTACAACACGGAAAATAGCGAGATCGCAATTTTTCCACCATATTTTGTTGCAGGTACTGCTTCGCTATTGGAGAAAAAAAAAAATATGAGGCGCGGCTTTTCCTCTATTTTTTTTTGTATGATAACATAAAATATAATAAGAATGTCAAATATAATACGAAAATGAAAGAAAGAAAAAGGCCGGGTCCATTTGCTCGCTGTGTAGACTCCGGCATTTTCGGTAAGTTTACTTTTCATTCGTAGCCATTTTGTGTACCGTGCATGCTCTGCCCACCCTAGCGGCTAATGCTTTGTACCGACGTACGTCAATCGGACAGTCTAAGATGGAGCATTGTTTAATCGCCGTATACCACGTCTGGTGACGATCGCCAGACGTTAATACGTCACAGTTTTCTCGTGGAATGTCGTATGGTCTCCTACTCGATGGCGACTTCCGTTTGCGTTGGAAGGAGGAAGTGGCACTCGCTCACTGAGTCAATGTGATCATCCCCTTAATGGTGGCACAATTTTGCGATTATCAGAAAGGGTCGCGCAGTGCAGTATACTTCAAGGCAAGAATAGCAAAAAGACTCTCTCGCGCTCCTCCCACAATCTGTGCGCAGATTCCGCAAAGCTGAGTTGGCATCGCCAAGTGAAAATACATGTCTTGGTATACGTGAAGTAGATGTCTTAGTAGGTGGAATTGGCGTCCCATTTGAAGGAACAGACGTCTAGGTAGGTTAAATAGGTGTGTCAGTAAGTGGAATAGGCATCGGAAGAATTGTTTCAGCAGGCGGAATGCGTGTCTGCATAGGTGGAAGAAATGTGTCAGTAGGTGGAATAAAATTTTCAGTAGGTGGAGCAGGTGCATCTTTAGGGCAGCTAGGTGTCTGCCTAAGTGTTTCAAATGGAACTTGTTATCGGTAGGGGGAATACGTGTATCAGTAGTGGAATAGTGTCTCAATAGGTGGGATAGGGGCGTCTCAGCGGGTGGAACAGGTGTCTTTAGCAGCTGGAATAGGTGCCTGAGTTGGTGGAATAGTAGTCTTGCTTGATAGAATAGGTTGTCTATCTCCAGGTAAAATACCTGCCTGCCTCTATTGACTTGCTGGAATAGGGGAATCAGCCGGTGGAATCATTGTGAGGTTGAACATGCCTATCAGCAGGCGCTAAAGGCGACTGAATAGATGAAACCGGTCGCTGCAAACCTAGGACGCTACTGACATCACTGAATCTTGCATTTCACTCTGAAAATCTTACTGCATTTGCACCGCCGCGAGATGTTTCACAATCCCCTTAGATGAAAGAAGCGTGAAATCATGATCCCAAGTAGTTTATTGCCCTGCAGCCGCTGTTTTCAAACGTTGCGTGCTCTTCAATCGGGCGACTCCGCGTCGCTCGTGACTTGCTGCTGCTAGCGTGGTTCCACGTCGTTCGAACCATTTTCGCGCGGCCGACTGATGCTTTTGCGTGCAGTATCGAAGTAACTCGTCTGAGGTATGCTTATTGGTTGTTTAGCCGTTATCATCGCGCCTTTGGCGTTGCCTGTTTCAGCCCAACTATCATCATCATCATTATAATCATACATGTTTTTGTCACTGTAGTAAGAAGGCCTCTCCCATCGATCTCAGAATTAATTACCCCTCTCTTGCGCATGCTCGCCTCAACTTATGCCTGCAAACGCTTTTGATTCAATCTCATCCCCTAATTCTCTGCCATCCTCGATTGTGCTTCTCTTCCCTCGGCAACCATTTGATAACCGGAATAGACCGCCGGTTACCATGTTTTACGCATTACACGGCCTGCCCAGCTTCATTCCTTATTATATTTAGCTGGAATAGTGACCTCTGTAATCGACAACGCTGTCTTTCTGTGTCTTAGCGTTATGCGTCTATGCATATACACCGTTACTTAATCTGGCACTTATGATTTAAAATTGACTCTCTCTCATTTCTTTTTTTCCCTGACCACTGGAGCTTGATCTATCCAGAACAAAGTGAAGCACGGCCAAAGAACAGAGCAGATTGAGTCCACGTTCATGACCGGAGCAGCGCGACGGGCACCGGGACACCAAAGGAAAAAAAAAGAAAAAAAAAAGAAAACGCGACGAAAGTGCCGAGAATCAAGTTTCGGATAACAGAAAGGCGGGAGGAATGCATGGGGCACACATATACCGCATACTTCGAGACCCGAGGCGTCCGTCGCGCTTATATGTAGTATCCCTTCGAGTCGTCACCCGTATTACTCCGAGCGCGTCGGCGTCCCGTTTCTTCGGCTACGCCTTTCGTGCCCCCGCCGCTTACTTAGCCGAGTAATTGGCCGCGTCGGAGGAGTCCTCGCGTCTCGTTTTGTATCTCGACACTTTCCCTCGGTACGGAGAGAGAGAGACACGTGTTGTCCCCTCCACGAAAGAGCGAGCGCTGCGTAGCACGGGGTCGCGACGGCATTGATAGCCGCGCGGTGTTGGGCGGCTCTTGGCGAATGAGGGTTCGCCTTTCAAAAGAGCACTCCTTCGGTGGCCGCCGCACCCGTAGCAGCGGCGGCACTTTCGTTTCCTTTTGTGGCAGCCGTTATTGTTGTTGCCCGTGCGCTCTGCGCGCGGCACTTTCGCGTTCCCGCGACGGAGGCAGCGCAAAAAAAAAAAAAAAAAAGAGGCGTCCGCGGCGGCGACGACGACTCTGTTGGCGCTTGCTTGGCTCCCGTGCATGCTTGCCTCTCAGCCAAAGTGAGTGTGTTGGAAGTGTCGCGACCGGAGTGGCGCAGTGCACCTTCTCTTGCCGGAACGGGGTGAAGCCATTGGGCGATGTTAGCATGCGCCGATTCTGTGCACGCATGTGTGTGTGTGTGTGCGCGTTCTTTTGGCGATTTCAGTCCGGTATAGTCGCAAGTCGCAAGTGCGGCTCGATTGGATCCTCTGCTTCCCCAGTGTGGCTGCCTTTCACTTCGTCCTGCGGTGTATAGCTTCACACGACCACTTCACCGAAGACATGTATTATACCATGTTTGCGTGTGTGCGTGCACGTTCTTTCGGACATTTCAGTCCGGTATAGTCGCAAGTCGCAACGGCGGCTCGACTGAACCCTCCGCTTCCCCAGTGGGGCTAGCTTTAGATTCATTCATTGATTCATTCATTCATTCATTCATTCATTCATTCATTCATTCATTCATTCATTCATTCATTCTTCATACTTCATACTTCATTCTTCACACGACGACTTCACCGAATACGTTATACCATATTTGGCGGGGTGCTGGAGGTGCCACGTTGCGACTGCAATGAAGGAGCAGATGTGACTTTCATTGTGATGCTTGTAACCAATAATTCGCTTGTTCGTGTGCCATGAGCCGGAAATTGAAATCATGAAATCATTTTTTTTTTGTTTGCGCAGTACCGCGACGTCGCTGGCCGTACACTTAATTCGAGATTCGATTCGAGAAAATCCAGAAACTATCACGCTGCCGCCTTTATTTTCTTTCAGTTCGAGTCTACTGATGCTTCGAATACAATTATGTAGCTGCGAGACGTTTATCGACAATAGACTGTAATTCGTAACTAAAGGGAATACGTATAATAAAGAGAACGGGGCATCCGAGATCGCAGCGACGCCTTGACCGCTCATCTCGGAGACCACGACAAGAGTGGATCAAGAAAGGCGGGTGGCGACGCCGCCTTGAAGTGCGCTACACTGTATCGCAAGACAGCCAAAGAGTGAACGTTGAACGCGGCAAGTTTGGAGAACTTTTACTGAACCGCAACTGCCGAAATGCAAAAAAAAAAAGTCAATGTTTTGCAATTCGTAACGTCACACGAACGGACCCACCCCACGAAAAAAAAAAGTTTGACCGTTGATCTCACGCCTGATTACAACGTATCACCGCGAAATCAACTAGAGTAAGATTCTTGTAGAAAATTTGGACAATGTAAGATGAGTCAGTGCTTTTCTTTAGAGTCCCCTTAATCGTGCACGGTGTACAAGCGTTATTTGCACTACGCCTCTAACGGAATGCGGCCGTCGCTGTCGGGATTCGAACCCGCGATCCTCCACAGCTCAGGAAAGCGAAGTCATAGCCACAGCATGGGCTATACTGCGGTGGCTGGCTAGTAATACTAATAAGGAGCTTTTGTTTCCTTTTGCGGAATGCGGGTAACCGCATTCAATCGGGTTACCGCAGCACAGGGTCACCGGGTTTCCGCAGCAACGCTGGTTGAGCCACGTTGTGGAGCGTAGATCAACCGGAGTGGACGCAGAGTTATTATCGCAACGACCCAACCATATTCTACTAAGCTACTTGTGTAAAATGTTGGCAGCGCCGTAATCGGCATTATGCGTGCCTTTCTTTCATTTTCCTTCAACGAAAAAAAAAAAGGAAACGCGTAACACACAGACGTTTCTAACGCATTGTGCTTGGACAATATACGTCGCAAGACGTTGTCAGCGTTGGTATAGGCTATTGCCGTCCACGTATCCGGTTATATCCGGTATTTGCATGGACAGTCTAAAGCTTTTGATTGCCTCGACACGCGTGGTGAGACGGGGTGTCCTACTCCGCCTTCACTTTAGGCTCGTCAGTCTCATTCTCTCCAGAAGTTTCCGTATAGCTTCCCAACAGCCGTTTAGAACGACACACGACGGCCGCACGCATATATCCGCAGCCGTCGTCCACAGCAGGCAATCTACGACTAAGGCCGCATGCTGCTGCTTCAAGCGCCTGTAGGAGCGGGCTAGCGGCGGCGGGGTGGGAATCGTTTTGCCAATTAGGCCTAATGCGTCCTTCTACGACGTACTCCTTGATAGCGGCTCTCGTTTGCTTGGACGCGGGTGCCGCCATGTCTGCTTGCTCTCTCCCCACTTTCCCCCTTCCTCGAGGCGTTTCCTCTGCTTCTTGCTGCACGCCGATTTTTCTCTTTGCTGCTGACGCGTCGTCTTGTTAGGCGATCACCGCTAGGCTATCCTCCCCGCTTCTCCCCCCCCCCCCCCCTATTTTTGTTTTGATTTTTGTTTAATCTTTGTTTTTGCTTAAGGCCGTGCAATATAGCCTTTATAGCATCCTGCTTGTTGGAGATTTTCTCTATTGCTACAGGGAAGAACCAGGGAGTACTCTTCCGAGTTCCGCCATCTTTTTGGGTACTTGGCCGGACCTTAGTCGGCGGCATGATATTTGGAAGGCTGTATAGTCGTCTAATTCTTTCAAGAAGTGGGTCGCTGTATTTGAGATTGTTCCCGTTTCGTGTTCATTGAGACCGCCGTCTTGTTCCTCATCATCGACACTCTCTCTCTCTCTCTGTCTCTCTCTCTCTCTAACATTTACGTGCGTCGTTCCCCGTCATCAATGCTTCGTACCTGGTCAGAACGTTCATCCAGGCTCATGAGAACTTGCGCATGTATAATAGCGGAGGTGGGGGCATCCGCGTTTCTTTTTCGTGGTGTTATTGTAGCGTATGAGGGTCTATAGAATACCTCTAGGTTTCTATATTAGAAAAAGCTCAAGAAAGACGCCTATTTTCTTAGTAGCATCTTCCTAGGCTGCCTACTTGTAGATAATTGAGTAGAAGCAACACGCGAGGGATAAAAACAACACCAAAACAAAACAATAACAACAACAAAAAATAAAAGGAAAGGCAAGGAGCTTGACCAGGTTATTAAACAGGGAAAATGAATTTAACGAGATGGGAAAGGACAAAGATGAAGAAGCAACCGAGGTTTGCGCTGTGGATATATGGTACCTTCGATTCCAGACACTATGCCAGTGGTGTCTTTTCACGGTTAGTCAGTCTCCTAACTAGAGCTCTCCTAACTAGAGCACAAGAGTTCTCTTCTTTCCAGTCAGCACATAGTTCACTGCTCGCGGCGAACCGGCCGCGAACGTTTCTTGTCCTTACGATTTCTTCGTGTACCGCTTGCCTCCAGCACTTGCGAGCGGTAATGTCGCGTTCATGGCAACGTAATCGGAGCCAAACATTCATACGTACAGTGCTCACGGAATGAAACGCGACACGGAGCATTTAGTAGAACCCTGCATACGTGCAAAGTACGCGAGAGCACCGTGTCATGTCGCAAGGAATTTGGTCGTAAAAGGTGGCGGGGACTCCGATGTAAGTGTTACGGGCCAAAATTACGTCGATGTGACACGAACTGCAGCCGGTGGAAACTAAAGTAGGCGCATTACTTAGCCCTACCTCGACGCGTTTCATTCCGTGAGTACTGTACATATTCACGAGGTTTTCCGGTTAGAAACGTGACAGCGGACGCAAGTTTTCGGAAACACCGCCGACGCGGGGTTCTCGCCACGTCTCAGTGGGGCGCGACATGTTCGCTTCCAAGCCCGCGCGCTTTGCCGCCGAGTGCTGGGTTTCCAGGGAAACGCGAGCTGACTCGGCAGGCTTCTTCTCCGTGGCCAGGGCGTGTGGGTGGTTTGGGGGGGGAGGTGTTGTATCGGGCTTCCTTCGCGCGATCGGGAGAGAGAGAGAGGAATGGCGAGGTGAGGGGGGGGAGGAGGTGAAGATGAGGGGTGTAAGTGGGGGGGGGGTGCTGTGCCGCGGTGGGATCGTCGAATTGAACGCCGCCGGATCGGGGGGCAGGGCTGCCGCCTCGAGCACCGGCTCGCCGCATTCTTCGACACGTCCCGTTCGTTCCTCGCTGCGCCCTTGCTCCCCGATGCCTCTCCCCTTCACCCGTCTCTGCCCTGACGGCTGCTTGGATCCTCGCAACACGGGTTCTGTGCAATCGCGGAGGCGCGTTAAGGGGACGAACGCTGGTCCACCTTCGTCCCACCGATGCATGCGTTGATCGAACAAGGGATGACACAGGCCGGATCGAACGTTTCGACGAGGGACTTAATTGTCTTCCGTCAGGGCAGCAACTGCATTTCTTGGTGGGGTTTATATAGCTCTCTCTCTCTCCTCCATTCCCAAAGGCGGGTGAGAACAAGAGGAGTGCGTAGAGAGAGAGAGAGAGAGAGGTCAAAGTGTTCAAGAACATTGAGCATTAAACAATAAGCCGAGGTAAGTCGGAGTGTCATAAAATGTAATGTTATTGAGAAATTTGAGTTCCCTCAGTCTTCTCTATGCGCAGCCTTATTCGCCTCCCCGATCGGGAAGTGGTGGAGAATGTCTTCGCTTTCACCGCTTCGATCGACAGTCTCTGCAAGGTAACCTTGTCGAAAACTTAAACCACGTCTGTTAATCTTGCGTGCTGAGAAAACTCACGCCTGTGGAGTTTGTCAACGGTTTTTTTCTTTTGTCTGCATGGAATTTTCGTAACGTCGGCCATTGCAGCTTCTCTGTTGAGACGTCGCATGTATCGTTGTTGATAAAGTGCAAGAAGCGATGTGGTGTAGGTTGTCGTAGTTTTATCGACTCATGACTCATACCCCCACGCGGGGGAAAAAAAAAGAAGAAAACACCCCTAAAGCATGCTCACCATGCGAAGCACGCAAAATCGAAAATGAGGTGAAAGAATGGTGAAACAAAAGATTTGCGATATCGACTGCTTGCGAAGTTTGGCTTGCATGGTGTAACACTCGGTGTAACTAACAGAGCTTCAGCCGTTCGACCATCTTCACGGACTGGAAGGGGCGGTGATCTTTTAGTAAAAAAAAACACCCGAAACCGTCGTATGGTCAGGTTAGCTAGGTGAAGCATGGCTTCATATCACCTTTAGTAACAAGAAAATCCAGCCCTCCTCGATTCCTCTGATTCGTGTCGCGGTTCTATTGTTAGGATTGGGAGCAGGGAAGAAAAACAACAACAGAAAAGAACTGCCACTTTATTAACGAGTGAATTGTGGGGATAGCTATTTCATGGCTCGCAGTCAGGAGGAGAACGTGACCCCGTGTGCAGCTTCGTCTTGGGCGGCGCTGAACAGAACTGGTAATACAGACGCCAAAACAGCTGGCGCGGCGTCCTCCTTTCGCCGCCACCCTCAGCGAGCCGGTTGATTGTCTTCGGCCGCGGAACCCGAGCTCTTTCCCGTGCGCAAACATTGGAGCAGGCCGCCCGCGGTTGTTTAGTGCCTGCACGGTCGGCAGCCGGCTTTAACGCTGGAGGGGCGTCGGGACCATCGTCAATTTTCGAGTCCTCCGGCAGCTATATGTTGGCGGTTCGCGACCCCGGCGCTAATCCCGCGCACCCGGGGTACCGGAAGCCTTAATATACACTGCCGACGTACGCGCCCACCCGCGCGGGGCAGTATACCGCGCGTTCCACCAAGCGGTGCCGCGGAAGCCATGTTTTGAGGCGCCAAGACTTTCCACCCAGGTAGGGTAGTAGGGTAGTAGACCGCATACTCGCATCTGGTTAACATCTCCCTTGCGTTTCCTCTCGCCCGTCTCTTGTCGTTCTTCGCCTTACTCTTTCTTTCTGAACTGTTAAAATGGAAACTTAGACTATAAGTAAGCCTCTTCTTTTTTCTTTATTTTTTTCCCCCCATAGTTAAGAGGTAATAGGGACGAGGGGTACAGTATGTGCGCCGTTACTGTGTTGTTTTGCGGTGAACCAGGGTCAGATTGTGCTGCAGTGTGAGAAACCGTGCTGATGATACCTTAAGACAGAACGCCGTCTCTGCCGAAAGCTGCCAGTGTCCTTTATATCACTGGCAGCTTTATATCACTTTGCACTGGCACTGGCACTGGCCAGTGCCAGTGCCAGTGCCAGTGCGTGTCTTTGCAGCACGCTGCATTTCACGCGCTGTCCTTGTGTTGCGACCTTCTGTTGCGACGTCTGTTGTCATACGTGCGCGTCTTTGTCGACTTGTCGCTTAGACGCGGCCTCGCGTTATCTTTTAAGCGGACGTCTTCTTCACGCCTCTGGTGCAGCTGCTCGCTGCCTCACGCTCTTGCAGCTCGGTGTCATCGATTCGCTTCCGATACGCACGCGATATCCGACGCCTTGCACCTCGTAGACCTTGCTGTCCCTGACGCTCGATTGTGGCGCTCTCTGTCATGCTACCTGCGCGACCTTGCGTCGAATATATACACAATAAGCGTCGCCAGAAAACGGTATACAACACAGGACTCAGTCGCTTCGATCTATGGTATCGAAGTCCCTTGATTCCGTAGACCTGGAGCGCGCATCTGGTCTTACCTTCGTGGACACGGCTCAGCTACGATTTTAGATCGAACCGGATCGCGCCAAGACTACATATAACCGACAGCCAACGCGAGTACACTGCGACTGCCACCCTTATGGAGTTCACCAGCGCGGCGGTCATCTCCGATCTATTTCTCTCTCCACTTCTTTTCCTATGTGACCTTACTTAACCCGCCTTTCCTCAGTTCAACGACAAAGAGAGAGAGAAAAAAAAGAAGGAAAGGCAGAAAAGTTAACCAGACAGACCTCAGGTTGGCTATCCTAGGTGGTGGAAAAGGCTTGAAAGGAAGAACGAAAAGATAATAGAAGAGAAAATTCGCGCGCACATGCGGGAGACACAGAGTGTCTG